>NW_027526422.1:89122067-89148959 GCF_048455015.1 Haemaphysalis longicornis
CACACAAAAATAAAAAAAAAACATAGAAAAAATACGCAGAAGCCGTTTATGCATTAAGTAGTAATAAGGATGATCATAAAAAGTAAAAATATTGCTGCGCGTGTAAGCATTAGCATCGAAACGTTTCACGCATTAACGAAAGTGGGGCGGAGGCCCCTAAAATTACTAAGGTAGCGTCATTCTATGATCTCGCCGCCTTTCGCCCTCACCCGCGCTCTTCATCCTCCGTGTTTTGCTATTTTCTTTTTCTCCGGCCGGCGCCGCCCGCCATTGGCCAACAGCAAAATCACGTGGTATTTTCTTCTGCCTCCGCCGCCGGGTCGCCTCGCCGGCTGGGACATGCGCAACGCCGCCGCTGCGGCGCCATTTCTGGCTGCCGAGCCCCGGAGCTTCAGTGCCAGCTTTATCGTGGGCGCCAGCTAATTAGCAAAATATCAATAAGCTGCTCGTTCCGAACAAATTCCTGCTCGTTTCCGAACAGGAAATCACCTCTATGGAAAGAGGTGGCTGGAAAGTGCAATTTTTGTTTGTTTGTGCCCACACACGATTGAAGAAAAAGGGATTGCTAGCACACATCTTCCCCTCAAAAATAGCAATTAATGAGACAAAAAGTCTACGCAAATTGTAGCCAGAACTTGAAAGCGGCAATAAAGTACATAAGCAGTTTACTGAAACACTGGCACTGTCGCCACTTACTGAAATTTTAGAAATTGGAGCTGAGCTGGTGGTAGATAGCGGAATTGGGTTGCGTACAGTTCATCGAACGTCGTTACATCGAACGCCACTTCATAGAAGCCGTTCCATCGAATTTGGTTGTGCACAATGGAACAGGGCTTTCAGAGCGCAGGGATAGAAATAAATGATATTTTTTTCCCGTGGCACTATCTTCGTCCTTCTAGTTTTGACTCTGCCAACTACGCACTTTTAATGCGGTAGAAACTGGTTTGATTATAAACGCATGGGACCAAGCGCTTTGGCACGTGAACAGGCTTTGATGAGTTCGCAAGATACTGGCATCTATATAAGCGCCTCTGCTAACGGTATTTCAAGACGGCATCAAAAATGAAATTGATAACAACCGTACGTGGGAAGCCGAAGCTCTGTCTCGACGGCTACGCATTCATTGTCGACAAAAAGGTCGACTGCAGAGTGTATTCGGAGTGTGAGTGCTACGTCCGATTTAGAGGCCGAGTGGTAACCATTCCAGCAGGGCAAGACGACCAACAAGTACGCAGAACGCAAGAACATAACCACTGTCCGGACAACACAAGGGTGGTGGTCAATCAGTGCACTGCGCACCTTGTTTCCTAACAGTGTGCACCATGGTTGTTGTTTTTTTTTTCTCATTTATTGCAAAATGTTTAACGACGCATGCAAAAGCTTGACCTACAGACACTTTGTGGATGTGGCGCCAACTTTTCGGCCTCCGTCGACAGCTCTGCGCTTCGGCCTTCCTGCCGCCCCACAGAATTCGACGGGCATGTGAACCCGTTCGGGTTACTTCATGCCTTGCTAAAAACTTGCTGTCTCGCCGGGCTTGACGAGCTGAAGAAGGAATTCTCGCCAGCCACATGGCAGCTGGTATACTAGTTCGAAAAGAATTACGTCGTCGAAAGCCACGCCAACTGCCCGGTGGACTGGTGATCCGCGCGTAATCCCTGTATCCCCTTGCCTTCTGGTCGGTGTAGCCCTTAGCGGAACAAGGTTTGCCCCGTGGAAATAACTCCGTAGGAGCCTGGACAGCTGGTTTTCAAAACTTGTTGGAGTCTCGCATCCTGGTGTTTGGCGGTTCATCAGCCACCTACAACGACACCAAAAAGCTATACAGACTACCGGCTGGAAGCACTGCTGCGTAGCCACCAGCCGCCGAAGCAGAGGAAGGCTGTGCTAGCCAAAGAAGCGGCCCTGGAGCGCATCTCGAACAACCGAAGAAACATGCCTGTGGACTTTTTCAGGGCAATGGCTCATCAATTGAAACAGTGACTGCGTTTTCTGAAACTTTTGTCAAGGTGCAATGTAGTCTCATATACAGCTGGTATCATCATTGCAAAATACACTTTTGTTTTCCCAGTCAATTCATGATTTTTAGCGCGTCCTAAAAATGTGAAGGTTCTTCGCGGAAATGCTGCGGCACCCTCGCCCAGGTCACCAAGATAGCGGTCTGTATCCACCCCCAAGCACATCGATTCCTTTTCTCCTAACGCTCAACCGATGCGCTCCCTTAATCGGGTGAACATCTCTGCGGACGTTAAAGTGGTCCTGAAATACCTTCCACCGATGCATGGATGTACATGTAACCAAATAAAGCAATGTATTAGCAATCTCTTCCTGCAAGAATTTTGTTAAAGCGATGAGTACAGTCAACCCCGGCTATAACGAACCCGGATAGAGCGAATTATGCTATATATCGAACAAAAATATTTCAGTTACGGAAATACATGGGAAACATATTCCTTATAACGAAGTTCACATCCGATATATCGAACTCTGGGCGCCTAGAATGGCCGCCAAAATGCATGATCTCGGAGCGGCGATTGAGATGTGGATTGGCCGCGACTGAGACATTGCGCCTCGCACGGGACGTGACGCCCAATACTTTCCGGAACTGTTTCCGAAGCGCGGGACTCGCGACGGAACTCGCCCAGTCAGTGAGTGCGGACAAAAACAGCAGCATCGGTGAACTGTGGGAAGAGCTCGCCAACGTTCCCGATGATGTCGCCAGTGAAATCCGTCCGACGCTTATAATGAAGCGCTTTCGGCAGTCGATGTGCTCCGCCAATGCTTCTTAGATTTTTGAGGAGACGGACTCGAACTGGTGCAAACAATGTTTCGTGTAGAGAATGCTATACTAGTTGAAGCCGCTAAAACGAAAGTGAAAACAAAAAATTTCCCCGCATTTCCCCGAGGGGAAGAATGTGAAAGTGCGAATGCACGAGTTGAATTTGCGCGGTTCGGTAATGTTCGCGAAAGAGAGATCACACACACACACACACACACAACTACAAAGAAAGAAAGATGCATTTATTCACATACACCTATTTGTGTTGTCGTTGTACTTGATTGCTAGAGCGGATCTCAGCTTTGAAATTTCGTGTCAGTACTCCTTTAAGCGGTTGCATTAGCCCTTCTCACGCCCGATTCCTGGCCAATCCCCCACGTGGGTATGTGCCATGCACAGACACCTATTTGTGTTGTCGTTGTACTTGATTGCTAGAGCGGATCTCAGCTTTGAAATTTCGTGTCAGTACTCCTTTAAGCGGGTGCATTAGCCCTTCTCACGCCCGATTCCTGGCCAATCCCCCACGTGGGTATGTGCCATGTCAGCGGCCAGGCAGCGCGCGCCCATCTCCCCCCGTTGCCAAGGAAGACGAGGACATTCCTGGCCAATCCCCCACGTGGGTATGTGCCATGTCAGCGGCCAGGCAGCGCGCGCCCATCTCCCCCCGTTGCCAAGGAAGACGAGGAGCGCGCGCACCCGCAGCTGTTGCTATGTGGACGGACGGCGGTCGCCGGAATTCAGGGTCGCTTATAAAGTGCATTCGCACTTAAAATCACCGTTTTTTTTTTTTTTCAGCGTGGACAGTTAACGCGGAAAGTAGCTTTGATAATAAATGGGTTATTTTGGTCTGGTAATGGCTACTCTACTGTGTTCGTTTCTGCGTACGCGGATGGCGGAGTTGGGGAGGGGGCGGTGGGCTCCCGCGAATTGCGAACTCGTAACGATAAGCTCGTTATAGGCGGGTTCGGCTATATCGAACTATTGGATATATCGAACTTCTATATGGGACCCTGGCCTCGCATATTTAGTTTCATCTGTCGAGTTCATCCAAAACCGCTCCGCCCGCTTCATCCTTTCCGAATATCATCGCACAGCTAGTGTAACGACCATGAAATCACAGTTTCTACTACCTGATCTGTCTTTACGCCGCCAGATACAACGTTTGTGTTTATTTCACAAATTTTTTTATCACGAGACGCTCCATGACTTGCTCCTATCAAGTCCCTGTTTCATATCTCGTCGCTTACATCATCGCCTTAAAATTGAACCCATTCATTGCCATGCAAACCTGTTCTTTTACTCTTTTCTACCCCAAGCAATCAACCATTGGAACCGCCTTCCCGAACCCCTTGTATTAATCCGTAACAATAAGTTGTTTAGATCAGCTTTGACTACCCACGTTTGTAATAATACTTGATCCTAAAATTTCTTCAGCGCTGTTGTGCCTTGTTGTGCTCATTTTGTTGTTGGTTTCGAACTGTTCACCGACATGACTATATAAGCCACTGCATATATGTAATATGTATCGCATCATAAACAGTTTTGTAGCGCCTTTTTTTTCCCCACTTCATGTCCCTTAGGTATCGGTTTTCAAATGCTTATCTGTCGCTATTGTACACAGGCTACATTATTGTGCTTTTCTTGTGACTTTTCTTTTGATTTTGCTGTTTTGTCATTCCTTCTTTATTTGGACTTGTACTCTTGTTTATCCTGTATGCTTATTATTTTTTTGGATATCTGTACCTTTTATGCCCACTCCCTTCTGCAACGCCCTACCCGGGCCTTGAGGGTACCCTAAATAAATAAATAAATAAATAAATAAATAAATCGCGGTGCATATTGCAGTTCGCTATAAACGGGTTTGACTGTATTGTTTGATATGGAAAGGGTGCCACCTTATCGGTAACTTGATTTTTTGTTTCTTCGACACTGTTCTCGATCCTGTTTCCATGGATCTGAAATTAATTTTCTTATCTGGCGTTTCAACCGGAGCGCCCGTTTTCTCTTTTTGTCGTACGTCCCGTCGGGCAATATTGTTTGATATGGAAAGGGTGCCACCTTGTCGCTAACTTGATTTTTTGTTTGTTCGATAATGTTCTCGATCCCATTTCCA
The DNA here is from genome assembly GCF_048455015.1 of Haemaphysalis longicornis. Taxonomy (NCBI): domain Eukaryota; kingdom Metazoa; phylum Arthropoda; class Arachnida; order Ixodida; family Ixodidae; genus Haemaphysalis; species Haemaphysalis longicornis. The sequence goes on from NW_027526422.1 coordinate 89,126,960, forward strand.
TGGATCTGAAATTAATAACGTTCTGAGAGTAATGCATGCATAGCAAATGCCGAACAACTCACTTTATCGACGTTCATCTGTTCAAGTCACACTGCGGACTGCTTCTTCGACGTTTGTGTTTCCTTCTAGTCTTTTGTAGTGCAGGAGATCCCTAGGTCACTGCGTTCAGAAAAGCTTTGCGTCGTTCTTGGCTACGTGGCAATATTCTGTTTCCTCCTTGTGCTGCACATCGCAGCGAGAAAAAATGAATTTTTGTGCGCTGGGCCACGCTCTTTTGTCTCCCTTCGTAACATTAAAATTTTTTGTTACGTGTGATAAAATCAGTTTCATTGTTCTTTTTTTGCTTCCTGTTTTTGCAAGGATTGCAAAGCGTGGAAGCAGAAAGACACATGGTGCAACATATATCTCTTCGTGTTTTGATCCTTCGCGTTTCTGCAGCGTTTTTAGATATTCTCAAGTATGTACCCACTCATCGAAACGACAGCCCTATTGGGCTATCTCTTTTAGCGTTCTGTGCATTCCAGAGCAATCAACGGATTCATTAAGCGTAGTCTGAACCACGCATACTTGGTTTCTTTCAGATTTTTTACTGTATTATCGATAGGCCCGCAGCAGTCCGTGACTACACAGCTACCGTGTGTGTAGTATTTACAACTTTGCTTTAAGAAAAGAAGCAATATAGATTTAAAAATCCGTAAACACGACGGCGAAGCGCTTGTGCCAGAACACACAGAAGCCGTTGCCGTTCGCGGCCGAAGTCTACGGTAACTTTCTTCGAAAAATAAAACCCCATTGAAGGCAGGTGATAAACACAATAACTGGACTATTCATCGCTAACTACTACGAAAAAAACACTTAATCAGCGCGAAGACACCAAAAGCAGCGAGCGTTGCACGCCAAGAGCTGGCCAATACACCGCACGCGCGGCGGCTGGATGACCTTCGTGCGGCGGTGGCGCCTCTAGTGGCGCGCGCGGTCCCTATATGAAGCGAGCGCCGAAGTTTCGTGACCAGTAAAGCATTGAAGGACTCTGGCCAGGGTTTCCCCATGTCACCCATCCTATTCACCCTCTATCTTGAGCCACTTTGCCGTATGGCCCTTGCATCCGAGGTCATCAATGGCCTGAAGATGGGAGACGAGGAGCTCCGTGTTCTCGCCTATGCGGACGACGTGGCCTTCATTTGCACTCGTGGATCACAAGTGGGCGAAGTAATTAAACTAGCAAACCAGTTTTGCCGCTTTTCGGGAGCAGAGCTAAACTTACTTAAGTCGAGGGGAGCCTGGTTGGGTGATTGGGCCTCCAAACCAAGTTGCCTATTTGGAATGGCCTGGGAAGAGGAGATGTCCAATTACTTGGGCGTCAACCTCATCCAAAGCGTCGCAGTCAAAAATCGGTGGAAACCCAAGCTGTCAGCTGCGGAAAGAAAGCTGCAACCATGGAGAAATAGAAACATCGCTCTGTTCCCGAGGGCTCATGTGTGCAATGCGATTGCATACCCCGCAGTGCTGTACGGGGCCCGCATAACTTCCATCGACGCAGACACCCTGAATAGGCTGCACCGGTCTTGGGCGGTGTTTCTCCGGCGGTCCACATTCGAACCCATGCGCCGCTCAAACCTCTTCTGGAGCCTAGCAAAGGGTGGGTTTGGGCTCGTCAACGCGGAGCTCAAACTCACTATCCAACGATTCTTGTACTTTCTGGGTCTACGCGATCCGTTCCTAGTGGCAGCCACGCAGTGCCTGGGCACCAGACATTTGGCCCCGTGGCTTGCCACGACAGCATCACTCTGCTTTGACACGCGCGGAACGAGGTTCTACAAAGAAATCGCGCTAGCCTTAGCCCTGCTCGAGCAGCATTTCTCCTGGGATTATCTGCTCAAAACAAAACCCAGAAAACTGTACTGGGACCTCGTGGAGAAGGTCCTACCGCCCCCTCTCTACCGACAACCCCCAATACCCAACGATGTCTTGCCCACCGCCTCAAAGGACTTTTTCTTCCGCCTCCACATGAGGGTGCTGCCCTCAAAGGCACGTCTGGAGGATAAGGGTTTCTTTCTCCATGGCGGCGCGGGTTGTCTCCTCTGTGGAAAACGCGAAACGGCAGAACACGTCCTCACAGATTGTAACGCCGTGGCCGTCTTCTGGGACGAGCTGCAGACCGCGTACACCGAGCGATGGGACCTGTCGTGGTCAGGCCTCCGGCATCTGAGTGCGCCCACAGAGAACAAGGCGCTTCGGGACTGCGTGCTTGTCATGGGGCTCCACTCGCTGTGGAGGGCTCGAGTGGATGCAGTGGAGTGCGCCAGGAACCCCAGGCCTACCTGGCGGCACTTCACGGCAAAGGCTGAATAGACAGTGAGCGGGTTGGGGGCATCAAATTCTGACACGGAGCTCCGCGACTCACTGCAAAAAGGATGCGAAGCACTGCAGCGCTTTAAAGAAAAAGAGATGCATCGCTGGCAACGGATGTGATGTTGCCTCACTAGTACTTTGTAGAGACACTTCTACCCTCTGAACAGGCGTTCATTTCCCAGAGTTTACACTCATTGGGAACATGTTACCTTCACACGATTCTCAGTTCATGTACTCTGATATTACAGTGTCTCAGGATGTCATATTTTACTGATTGTTTGTTCGTTGTTGCCACCGCAGTCCCACTACGTTGCTTACTCTGCGGCTCAAGTGAAGGCACGCCTAAAGATGGTTGGAGTCCCTGTGGCGACAGTATGTACGCGTACCAGCATTGGTCACCGCATCGAGCGTGCCAGTGCATTATGTATGTATGTATATCCTTGTGAATAAAAAATTGTGTTTGGAAGAAAAAAAAATCTCGCCCGTAGCCGTGTGGTCTGGAGCGCTAGGTATGTCAACGCACTCGTCTGTCTCAAGAGACATTCATGACCTGCTGGACACGTGGCCCTGCCCTCTCCGACTGTCGTGGATACGGCGTAATACTATCACCGCTCATATTGCGGCGGATAGTTTCTGTCACGTTAAGTCGGTTCCACGGCCCCTGCCCTTGCTGACAACTGACCCACATGACCAATTTGTCCAACTAAAGGAAGATCTGCGTCGCGCCACACGTGCTCTCATTCCACCGTGTGGAACAGACCTTCCCAGTGGGCTCGCTCGCTGGGAGGAGGTCCTGCTGGGTAGACTACGAGTTGGGGTGGCCCTCTCTCCTGCGGTAACCCGGGCGTGGCCACCGCGGTACCATGCCCCGTTTTCCACGACCTGCCCCTTCTGTACGGCTCCTGCCGAAGACGCCGACACCAACCACCTGCTATGGACGCGCCCTTCACTGATTGCAGCGAGATCCCGACACCTTCGCGGCACAGGCCTGCATCCGGGGAGACCCCCCGATCTTCAGCGATGGCTGTGGGGGCCCCACCACCGCTGTCTTCTGGACTTCATCCGGGAAACGGGTGCAAACTTGTACCTGTAGGAACTTATGCCAAAGGGCATACTGTCGCAATTAAAAAAAAAGTGTTTTGCCCGTCACAAGTTCGAATCCCCGCGGGTACAAGCTTTTTTTTTTTATAAGGTAACTTTTTCGTTTTTCGCCGATGTTTTCTATAATGCGATCACCTTTTTTTGGGTCGCAACGTTCACTGCTCCACGAACTAGTCCGCAGAACTCGCGCAGCCTGGCACTGGCGCGCTAGCGAGTTCTCGTTGGCGTGCTGTTGCCATAAGCACCGACTGCTTGCGGGCAGTGGGCACAGGCCAGAATCAATAGACCCCTGGCCTGGTGCGAACACGCTTTTTACGATACAGGCATGAGTGAGGCAAGCACCAAATATGGGGAAAAGCGCATGCATTTGTGCGTCTGCGGGGACGCGGAGAGCGTTCATGCACTGTGTAAGCCTCGGCTGGTGAATGCTACGATTCCAAGCCGTCCTGGGAGGCTTATCTTATGCATTTTACAGCCGACAACATGGCAGAGGCGCGGTACTACGATTACTGGGATATTGAGAATGCCCATCCAACGACGCCATCGGATGTCAAACATATGTTGTTTTACAGAACCGAAACCGAAACTTGTTTGATTGCTAACCTTGGGCATCGTCCAATCACGGTGCCCCCTCCTCCCAACGTCACAGCTTAGTTAATGCGGCCGCCGCAAACCGCGCATGGTAGTTGTTCTTCTTTCGCGCTTTGTAAAATAATTACCGACTTGTCAACCGGATAAACGATGAAAAGTCTGCTAATTTGAGCCAGTCTAGGCAGTGCAAGCAAAAACGGGAGCTTGACAAATTCACTTCAGTGTATGCAACGGAGGAATACTTTTACTTTTTATGATCATTCTTATTACTACTTAATGCATAAACGGCTTCTGCGTATTTGTTCTTTGTTTTTTATTTTTGTGTGACGTCACCGGAAGTTTTGCCACTACAGCGTTTTGGAGACGGAAACACGTGTACGATGGAGGAAGAACTCCCCGCCGCCCGCACCACAGTGTCGCGCTTGGCTTCGCCGAAGAGGTAACCGAGACAGAGCGTGGGGAGGTAGTTGTCTGGAACACTGGTGGTCTCACCGTGCTCTGCGCCACATATATGTAGCACGCGTAGCAAAACCACCGCGCCATTTCACCCGACAGTTCGCAACGAAGTTTGGATCGTTCTTCTGGGCGGGCAAAACAGAAACAGTGTCACGAGCGCTGCTGAGGCTGCCCAAGTCAATGGGTGGTTTTAGTCTGCCTTGTTTGCAAACCATGAGCAGCGTGCTGGCGGTACGGGCAGTGATCGACCTTGTGGACTCAGACGAGTACCCAGGAAAGGCGCTGCTCCAGTACTTTCTGGGAACTTCCCGGTCATTATTTTATGACGCGCACATCGCCGGTCCTTCAGCTGAGCAGCCGCCGCCATTTTACGCGTACGTTATAAAAACATTGAGAAATCTCCAGTCTTCCCTGCCAAGCCTAAGTTTTAGGGAAAGTACGGCAAGTGAAGTGTGCGAAAAATTGGCAATAATCCAATTAGACAACCAACAGATCGGAAGGTCACGCGGTGTCCGGTGGCATCAGCTGACTTCGGCGGCACTTCCGGCTGATGTTCGGGATTTCGGATGGTTACGTGGCTGGGAAGTTCTCCCGACGTGTGACCGTCTGGCGAGATTCGGCGTTGTGCGTTCCGCACGGTGTCCGCACTGCGGCCGCACTGAAACATCAGAACATGCCTTGTTTCACTGTCGTGTAGCGGCAACGTTCTGGACTGTATTAAGCAGGATGTTCGGACTCACACTTCGAATGAACACTCGTTCAAATGATGTGTTGGTCAACTTTCTGATGTGCGCTGGTGCTTTTGTTCTGTGGAGAAATCGTGGTGCTGCATGTCTTCGAGCCCGGCCGCAGCGGGCAATGTTCCCACTGCTGTGGCGTGTCCGGTCGATTCTGATGAGTCATCTGGAGCATGAGTTGGCAGCTCTAGGGGAAGAAGCCTTCCTCTTGCGTTGGTCTACGCGCTTTATAGTGGTCAGGAGTAACATCCTGAGCGTTTCTCTAGTGCCGTACTGAGCTGAGTTAGTTTATGAGCTGTTTTTCTGAACACTGGTGAAGTTTGTGTGACTTGATTTGTAGTGACTTGTTGACCACGCCAAAAATTTTGTGCAGTGTGTATAATGACCATGTTACATGCAGACTGATTGGATAATTTTCTGTTCTTAGGGCAGCGCTGTTATCACTAGTCGCTGCGCCCTGATATGTGGGTTATAATAAATTCTCTTTACATATATGTTGGCAGCTCTAGGGGAAGAAGCCTTCCTCTTGCGTTGGTGTACGCGCTTTATAGTGGTCAGGAGTAACATCCTGAGCGTTTCTCTAGTGCCGTACTGAGCTGAGTTAGTTTATGAGCTGTTTTTCTGAACACTGGTGAAGTTTGTGTGACTTGATTTGTAGTGGCTTGTTAACCACGCCAAAAACTTTGTGCAGTGTGTATAATGACCATGTTACATGCAGACTGATTGGATAATTTTCTGTTCTTAGGGCAGCGCTGTTATCACTAGTCGCTGCGCCCTGATATGTGGGTTATAATAAATTCTCTTTACCCCAATGTGGAAACTGCGTTTCCTTTCTTAAGTGTGTGTTGTGCACTAACTCCAGGGCAACAGCCGCCCATTTATTATGGGATTGTGAAGTGCGACCACACGAAGCTTCAACCCGGACCGACCTTCCGCCGTGGTTACAAGACGCCATACGCAGTTACGACAAGGACATTCAGCTCTCAGCCGTCCAGCAGGTCCTAACGGCTCTCGAACGGCAGCACCGGAGAGAAAGCTGCGGGCCGACGCCCTCCCTTCGGGGACAAGGGTGTCCACCCCCGCAGTGAGTAACGAAAGTGTTGCTTAGTAGAATGCCACCAGGATCGACGAGTGGCTACGTCCGGGCGTAGTGGAGACACTACGCCTGTTGCCGGCGATCATTAAAGTCTCTTTCACTTCACTTCTTCTTTCTTCTTTTTTTTGGCTCCGCCGTGTGCGACGAGGCTTCCCGCTGCAAAGGGTACACGCGCGTGGTACGAGCCGCACCTCCCTCGCGGTGTCTGCTGCCACGCAGAAGTGACGTCAAGCTAAACTAGCAAGTGACTTCCTTTTACGTCACAAAAACGACGTTTTTTGTTTGTTTAAAAAAGTTCTAGCAGTTGAATGGTGAGTTAATTTGTACTGCAAATAACAAAAATGTGTATTTCGGACTATACTACACAAAATAATGACAATTATTAATGTTATGACGTCATCATGACGTCACGCGTGGCAGCAGTTTTGCGAGGGGGGCGTGTCTTGTGCCACACGTGTGGCACGAGACGCTGCCAAAAAATGAAAACTACGCAAACAGCCACCACATTGGAGTCAAAACTGGTATCTCTTCTAATTTGATATCATTTTACTGCCTTAGACTGGTCCTAAATTTGATTGTTGCATTATTGCACGAAAACGGAACGGGGCGACAACACTGCCACTAAAGCACGGCGAGCAATTGTGAAAGCTTTCAAATGACATCGATGTTGTAGTGTAGCACTGCGCGTTCTGAATGGCCTGATTCGAAGCACCCCATTTGAGTCAAATGACATTTGGTTGAAATGTCATTTGGACCGTAGTGTAGCCGGGGTATAAAACACTGGTCGGATTCGCAGTGCGCCCACGGGATTCACGGGGAGGACCAATATTAGCAGTTATCCCAGATGAAAATGGACTGCATATTCTTGCTGGAAATGAGGATTTCCAGCCATATTTCTAGCATAATTTTCCAGTGACAGCTGGGAATATCAACTTCCCGCTGGAAACGTAACCTTCCCAGCGAGAAATATTGATTTCCAGCCAGAACACAATTTTTTTCTCTCGGGAAATTTGTGACCCGGCCGGAAAAGTTTCCAGCTGGAGGCGGAATTCCTAATTCTGGCTGGAAAAGATATTTCCAGCCCCAGCTGGAGGTGCTCCTGGAAATGAACGTTGTAGCACTTATAGCTTTTAAAATACATAACAACATAAAAAAGTGCGCTAATCGCTTTAATACATAAGTAAAACACTTCAACAATAAGCGATCCCAAACTGAGAAGCAACAACCTCTTCAAAATTGTTTTAATTGTGCACGGACTACATTTTCACGCCCCTGTGCCCGGCGCCATTTCACACACCTAAAACATTTTCGACCGCTCCATGTTGGCGTACGTGCAGAGGTCCGCACGTGGCTGCAGCGTGGTTTACGTCCTCTTTTGGGCTAAACTTTTGACAGTGTATTCAATTCTTTTCTCTACAGCGGTTTTGTGCGAGCTTGTGCTGTTCGTGGAAGACGTTGACAAGATCGCTCTCGCGTTATTCGCGTCGCTTGTCGATAACAAAGTGAAATGCCCAGAAAACGATGTGGTGCAACAATGGACTGCGTACCGCTCAACACTACCAAATATAGGTAAGTGCACATTCGTATTGAATTGCTCAAATCTATGAGCTTGTGTGGGAAGCGGAGTCAAAATACGTGCACGCTTATAGCCCTAACGCAGTCTTGATCATTGCAGCGACTTAGCGCCGTGTGTGGCGCTCTCGTAAAAACACTGCATTGGGCCTCGCTAAAGTTCAACTGGGTCATTGGTTATCATATTCCGGTGGCCTGTCCACAGTGAGAGAGTGGCTGTCAAAGGCCTTAGTGCGTTTGAGACATCGGCGTGTACTTTAATAAACATGGCGTAATTAATGCATGAGCGGTGCGGCGCCGTCAACAATTGAAGTGCAGTCACATGTGATATATTATGTTACAAAGTGAACCAATCTACAATAAATCGCTTTTTCTTCTGTTTTTTCTAGTATCTGTGAGGGAACGTCTACGTTGCACTATGTGGCACACGAGGCTTGCAACCTAGAGGACTGCGGGTGGAAGGACCAAAAAGTGGAATCGAAAACTCTGGTAAGCACATAAAAAGATGGAAATGGTTTGATTGGCAGTTGTGCAAAGCTCACAAAATCACTTGACATCGCGGTTTCTCATTATGCTTTATTTTTCATAGGCTACCTGAACCACTTGGAGGACCATTTACCCAAAGAAGGTGGAGATTCTGGCCCCTGCGGATGTTCTGGGTACACAAGTGACAAGGCTGAAAATATGTAATATACGGAACGACAATATAGTTTCCAATTTTTAATCTGGCCTCTGTGTTACTGCTTCGGTGCACAAAAGCCCACACAGAAGAGTTCTTTTATTCGGAAATGCTGAAAGTGTTTTGGTGTCTGCTACAAAGGACTTCGGGTCAGAATGCTGTTCATAAAAATTAAATTTGGTGTGCGTGCTTACTGGAAAAAAAAGTGATTTCTGGCTGGGGATGGAGACGAATCCAGCATGAAAGAAGTGATTTCTCGCTGGAAGGTGGTGCACAATCCAGCAAGAAAACAATCAATTTCCAGCCAGAAAGCGTTGTAGAACCAGCAAGAATAAAGCAATTTCCAGCTGGTAAGCTACACCATTCTGGCTGGAAATAACAGTATTTCCAGAATGAAAATGGTGATTTCCAGTTAGAAGTGACATTTTTCCTGCTGGGAATGGTGCGATTTCCAGAGAGCAGACGTGACATTTCTGGCTGGAGACAAGCCCGGAAATTTTGATTTCCAGCCAGTGGTGCCAGCTCCAGTCCAAGCTGGAAACGATTTCAGGCTGGAAGACTGTTTCATAACACAGCCGGGACTGGAAATCATTTCCATCTGGGATGCTAGCTGCTTGAGCTGATACCGGGTCGGCAAACGTGAGCAGGAAGCCTAGCGAGACGTCATCGCGCGCGCCATCACCTTTGAGAACACCCGTGTTCGTGGAGCGGGGGGGGGGGGGGGGGTGATTCATTAAAGAAGCAGGGCGTGACCTCTCGCGAGCTGTTCTCCTCACCAGTTCACGCGCGTTCGCGTTTTCAGTGGTAAAGTGGGGAGCACAGGCGCCGAGTTCGCGAAGCCGGTTGCCGCCGGTTCAAGCGCGTGCTAACGCGGCCCACTTTGGGAAGAGCTGTAAAACGATTTGGACCTGGTCATATATATGGAAAGCTTTCAGCGGCAAGTTCGGAAATCCATGTCAGTTGCAACAGCCGGGTCTCCGACGAAGGGAGAGATAAGAGAGATAAGAGAGAAGAGTGTCCCTCCCGAAGGAGAGAGAGAGAGAGATAGAGAGAAGAAAAAACTCCCACCTCCCCTCGCGGGAACCCCTGTGTAGATGCGACGCATAGGGGGTTCACGTTGAAGCGTTGGACAGCTGAGGAACGGCGCTGGAACGATGGAGCGGAGCGGCGCAGGCACCGCGTTTTATAGCGCGCATAACGGTGAGGGGACGCGCCGGCGCCAGTGTGCCTGCCGCGGCTATGACGCAACACAATCCAACACAATCCACTTTAATCCAATCCAAGCCAATCCAATGCCCCTCGCGAGAGATGCTGCGTTCCAATTCGCAGACAGCTTGGTAGACAGTCTACGAAGCAGTCTAACTAGACGTCTAAAGGAATGAAATTGGAACGGCGCCGCGGTCGCAAACGCAACACCAGCGCAGACATGAGCGCAGACGACAGCGTCGTAGCAGACATGTTGATATGAGCAAGCCGCAAGTTTCGTAACTAATATTACCGTTGTTATAACAAACGTTACGTAATTTAAAAACTAGGCAAAGTCACCTTCATCACTAGTAAATTTTACTAAATATTTAAATAAAGGAACAAGTGCTTTTGGTTCAACATAAAAACGCAAAAAGGTGGCGCTGGCGTCGCTTTTCAGTTTAGACAGGAAGGTAGCCTGCATCGTTGCTGACTTCGATGCTGTCTCCTCGAAGCAGTCTTCGTTGACTGCTTCGTTCGAATTGGAACGGGGCTTAACATGGCGTACTGTCCGCGAAGACGGCAACGAAGCTGTCTAAACGGTAAATTGGAACGCACCCAGAGTGTTCGCTATCGGAGAGAAGAGGGGCTGAGCGGCGGAGAGCGCAGCTCGCGCGGCGAGGAGAATGGGGGAGCGGCGGACGCCAACGACGACGACGCCGGATGCAGGGACAAGGCGGGTGAATGAGATGCCTTCGCATCTAAAAATTACGCCCACCTCCCCTCGCGGGAACCCTGGTGTGATGCGATGCTGAAGGGGGTTCCATTGGCGTTCACTCACTCAAGGAACCGTCGCATCAAGCAATCGTCGGGTACAGCAAAGAGCAAGCGCAAGCGCGGACGACCGTCGACTGAGAGACCGGCCGTACGCTTATATGCGCAGCGCGCCCGAAGGAGAGGAGACCGCGGAGAGAGAGAGTACTGCACATGCGCACAGTGCGCAGCCGCGCGCAGCGCGACCGCAGATGTTGGGAGAGAGCGTTCGCTATCGGAGAGAGGAGAGGAGGTGAGTGGAGGAGAGACACAGCTGTGCGGACGCGGACGACGGACACACGCAGGACAGGGCCGCCGGCAAGATATGCTCCTCTCAGCGTCGCATCTAAAAACATGGCGCGGAAGTCGTCTCGCTAAGAGCGACCGGCTTTTCTTAGCGCCGCGACCTTCGCGCCGTGTTTTCTCTTCGTTCATAGCGCGGCGGTCGAATGCCACATATCGCGCCCGTGAAGCGGCGGTGAAACGTTATATTTGAAGGAGATCCAGAGGTATGAGCTAGCTCGCATGCCTTCTACATGTTTTAATGTTCGGGTGTTTGGGCTAACGACGACACCATGTAGAAAACTTGATCGCACGGTAACCGGGGCATAGCTAAGGTGCGGGGGATGGAAGAGGGGTTAGCTGCCGGAACCAAGGTCGGAACATCCCTCCCAAATTTTTGAGTACGGTACCGTATTCCTCCCACCCTATTCATTTCGCCTTTTTTCCGCATGCACATCGAATCAATATACAAAAATGTAAAAACAGAAATAAGGATGGTGGCTTTACTAAATCCAGAAAATGAATAAAATTTTGGGTGCCAGGGTCTAGTTGTTCTTTTTTTTTTTAATCGGTGGCATATAACACCTCCGAAACATATTTCTGGCTACACCACATAACCACGCAGGAAACTTGGCCGAGCCTTCAAGCATAACCACGCATAAATTCCTACAGCCTAACCAAGAATAAGCTAGGTGGGGCCAACGCCAGCTGCGCTGTTTGCCCAGTCTTCGCGCTACCATTCGAAAGCTGCCCCCTTTTTTTTTTTAAATACAAGTCAGAACAGTGTTTTCAATGCGTCGTTTCTTAATTTGCTGTCACAAAATATAGCACAGATCAATTTTCAATTAAAAGAACACTAATTGCAGCAATTAAATGTTGATGTTTTGCCTCATATATGCCAAATGGTTTCTTTTTGCTCAAAAATTGTGTAAATAAAGAACGGAACCAGATTCAGTAGTTCGGAAATCTTCTACCGCAATATAAGCATTTGCTCAAGAATTCTCTTAACTTTTCGCCAGGCAGCTGAAAAAAAAGGAGGGAGGGACGCGTACACTGTCCACATACAAAAATTTTCTGGTTTAGATAGCCCAAAGACGATCCCTTTCACTTTAATTAAAAGCTACATGAAGTGACGGTCATAATTAAAACCCCTAATTTCTGGAAAACATGCGGGGCTGATTGTCATATAAACTGAACAAATTGCTGAACGCTTTACTACAAATGGCGTTTACTAGAAAACTAGAAATGGCGTTTTCGACAGATAAACTTTTTTAAAGGGGCCGTGCAAGCAAAATACAAGTTTGTGTTATTAGAAAGGTTTAGTCTTTATAGTGCCCCCAGCGCTTTTCCAGCTTTCTTCTCTGAGAAATTATTATTTAAGTAAAAATTCCTATTCTCCCACCAAATCATGTTTCATGACGTCTGCCTTGAAGTCATATGAACGTGTCTTCAAAAGAAATTCGGGTGAGCTGTTCAGCCTTCTTTAGTGTCGGTCCTCCTAGATGGCGCCACCATCTAGCTCCGCACAGCTATCTGTCTTTGCTTTGCTTTTGAGCGTATTTGCACGTGGCTTGTTTTTGTATTGGTGTGTAGCAGTCGTTTTGTGAAACATGGGGCATGTTTGGGGTATGTTCAACAAATAGGGTCACTTAAGACAATGTCGCTTACGTCAATCGGCCAGTGTCGTCTGAGACGACCCCACAACGCTACACTGCTGTGCAGCAACAACAAGCATAGTGCGCACATTGCCAACAGCTGTACGCACTGGTACTTCTATGTTTATGAGTGCTTTCATGACTTCCATTGTTTGCCCCACCATTCTTACTTCCAGCTGGAAAAAAACATTAGAGGTCTAGTTGGACCTGCCTAAAACACCACTGGACCAATTTGAACCAATGGGAAATGCAATGGGTTCCAAATGGTCCAATGATGTTTTCAGAAGGGCCAATTGAACCTCCAATGGCTTTTTTCGCCTAGAGCTGCTATAAAATGAATATACATGCATTACATTTAAGTGAAAATAGCTTGAAAATAGCTTGTTCTAAAAGGTTACAAGTACTGCCTAAGTTGTGTTTGCTTTTCGGGCCTATGTTATGGGTTCTAGCACAAGAAATGAGCTAATCAGTTGCTTGGCCATTCCCTTTTCTCCTAATTATATGGCTTATTTGAGCAAAGTTTACGTTAAAAGTGCTGTCAGTATGATTATAACGAGGCTTGAGTGAACCAGACTTGTGTTTTGTCTGTATGGCCCCTTTAGGAGAGCCAAGATGTGATACTCAAGAGTAATGTACATCATCTAAAGTAAGATGCTCACAAGAGGTCAGCAGCTTATACGTGCTAACTGAAGGAGCAGTGCACACAGCTTCAGTGAACAAATGTTGAAGTGGGAGGACCCTCGCAGCGGATATCCACCTCTGCATTGCATCGAACCTCCCTGTAATTTGTTTTCCACCTGACCTGACCAGTGTCTGAAGGTGTACTGCACCGTCTGCCACTCAACGTGGCTTACACCTGAAGCTTCAAGTTTAAAATAGGGAGGGAGGATTTACCACTGTACCCCAAGTGCTCTGTGCGCGAGACTACCGCGCACTTGTTGTGTACCTGCCCGCGATTTGCCGCTGCGCGAGCAACAGCGGCTAGTTGCTTGTCTCATGTACGACGTGGAGCAAGGCTTCAGTTGTGTCACTTGCTTGGACCTTGTGCCGACTCATCTTTATGGGCAAACATTTTGCTGCATTTTTTCACGGGATTCCAGACTAGAGTTGTGCGCATGGCTAAATCTGTACGCGTTTGCGTGGTCATGTATGTTTTTTCTTCTTTTCGCTGTTAGCCGCTTTGTGCTTCCTTGGCACCATTTGCTCAACTTTATTTGGAGTTTTGTTTTTTGCATTTCATTGCATGTGATTATTTTATTTATCTTTTGCTTTCTCCAAAATTTTTGGCTTCTCAATCTCTTATGTTCGCCTCACTGCATTGTAACCATCTCCATCTGGCATAGCAAGCACTGCCGCTAGCGTAACCTAGTTCTCTCTAGCGTACATTGATTTTCAGTAGGGTTAAGATATATTTGCAAGAAATGCTTATTTCCAACAGTGGAATTTAAGGAGTGGAATGAGATCGCACGGGCTACTTTATAGAATGGGAATGACCTGTTGCGCATTGCATGTTCAACAAGGGTTTTTTTTTTAGGGACAAAACCCGCTCCAACGCCACAGGTAAATTTTGTTATCAGTTGCCACACTCCGACTAGTTAAAAGGAGTGGGTATTCAATTCAGCACTTGAAAACAGGCACACAGCACAAATGAAAAGCAATATTTTATTGCAGACGTTCTCATGTGAAATCACAAGTGAATCAGAACCATAAAAACTTGAAACAATTGAGCAAGTGTTCACGGCAGTAGAGAGAGAGCATGATGGCTACGTGTCTCTTATGAGGCCCTACACTTTCATAGTTCTCACGACTGACGCAATACTTTTTTTTTCTCAGCAGGCCGTCACACAGAAACAACCTCAGCCAAAAATCTAATATGGCAGTAATACAGTGCAGGGAATCGCAGCCACAATGCACTCTTTGTATATTATCTATCACCCCTTTCCCACGCCCATAATTTACAAACGTAACCGCACACTTTCACACACACTTTCACATGCAACAAAAAAACGTGAAAAAAGACAGCTTGTGTCGAGGCACGATGTGATTTCACACATACAAGGAACAGTGATGGGGCTATATATACATGCACCGGTTTGAAGCTCCAATAACATTTTGAACTGACACACCCTGACGGCGATGGGCTCAACTCAATCGGTTTTGCCACGTGCGGCATAAAAAAATTTGCACCCCACAATGACAGTGGCAAATAAATTTAAAGCTAGCCAACAAAACTGGCGCATCTCATCGGTGAAATAAACCTCATGCACCTTTCGCTCCCATCGGCAATAAATTAAGTAACGCTTAAAACACGTGGCAACTTCTTTGGCACTGTGTTGTTGTACACGCTTCTTGTTCAGCCGTTTTCTTGCGCCGTAGTAATTGGCAAGCTTAATGTACCAACTCTCCCATATCAAGCTTTTGTTACTTCATTAAATAAAAAATAAAAAAAACTGTCACATTGCACGAATCTTTATTTAGGAGGAACTAGAACAGCTCTGTAGAGCAAAAAAACGGAAAGAAGACCGGGCACAACCGAAATGCTTTTGTGTTGTGCCCTGTCGTTATGTGTTGTGCAGTGTTGTCACAGCACAAATGAGAATTGTGCTAAGGGTTCGCAGCAATACAAACCCGCTTTGGCAAACCCTGCTTTGTCAAAGCGCAAAGCCTGCAGGCTTCATGCAAGCACACTGAGGACTTCCGTGAAAAAGCTACAAGTGAGGCCTGGTCTATACCATCGGCCTCACCCAATACCCGCATGTTCACAACCGTGCCTCGGAACGGTAGCTGACCAGAACATTTGCCTGCAAAGCCGCTAACCACAAAGAGTGGAAGAATTAATGGGCCACTATGCCCCCTAAACCACAGTGAATCAGGAATGATTACTTGGCGTATAAGTACACGATTATGCTAATTCCAGGCCAAGAGGAATCACTGGGTTACCTGGAGAGATAGTGGCCTCTGTAAGCGAAGGAGCCAACTATTTACTCTGGAGAGGCCCACAATTGCTTTGTGACTAGAAGTGCCACTGCTAAAAATTGATATAATAAAACTATCGTGCTGAATGCTTGGTAGCCCAGAGTGGGTCAACGGTCAACCAAAGAATACTTTGGCAGGTTGACAAAAAAACAATGGATGGCGATACAAAGGCCACTGACAGGAGGTCAAAGAAAGCTTCCACCAACGACGTGACGTATAAGGTTGGCCAGGGCGCATCCATCCTTCAAAAAGTATTTGAGAAGTAATGGCCTTCAAAAGGAATGCTAAAAGGCAGTTCAGCTCTTCAAAGACACACTCAACCCATTCCTACCACACAGGACACACTCTTTTTCAAGTCTCATAACTTATTTAGAATCCACAAAAGTATGCCAGCTTTGACAACTTGGCGACGCCTATGAGGAGCAAAAAAATAAGTGGCCAAGCGACAAGACTGAGACATAAGTAGTCCATGGAAAAACCAGTGGGTCGTACAGATCCCAGTGGCATGGCTGCTGTGACCAGAAAAACTAGCCCTATGGCAGGAATTGTAGCGCTCGACTGGTCAATGAAAAACTAACCCAACATTGTGACGCTACTGTGTTGCCCATTAGGTAGGTCTCCCAAACTAAACCTTTTCGAGTGGACACACTGCAACTACCAAAATGGACCCAGTCTTCAAAAACACAAAACGTGCCCCCAACGTAGGAGATGCAGCCCACCTGTTAGCCTGCACGATGCATCTCTTTCAAGAAATGATAACCACACGTTCCTAAAGGCAACATGAAAACAAAGCACAACTTTGTTCAGTTTGCGAGAACTAGCCTTTGGTAAATCACTCAGCTCCATGACAGCCACGAAAGAGGTTTAATAAAAAAAAGTACAAGAAATGTTGAAAAATACTAAAATTTCGAGCTGCAGTGACACAATATGGGCAGTAGTGAAGTAATATGGGCTAGCACTAGCAACACTGCCGTCAGTGCGTTAAGTGCATGTTAGCATTCAAGTGATACAGTGGAACCTCGATAACACAATTTGCAAAGGACCGCACAAAAACGTCGTATGACTTGGGTATCGTGTGATCGGGGTCCCTCTGGTAGACAGCCTCACGTGACACGCAGGCTAAGGACTTATTGAAATTACTATATTTGCGTTCTCGCACAATTTATGAACCCCTAACCGAAATCTCAAGTTAAAAAAAAATGCTTATTTTGTGCTAGAGGGCTTCGGAATAATCTCGACCACCCAGTGATCTGCACCGCGTGCCAAAATCAGGACACTCAGGCGTTTCCACTATTCGCCTCCACCAGAAAAAGCGGCCGAAGCAGCTGGGTTGAACCCCGGCGCTTAGGCTTAGCAGCACAACCTTTTAGCCGCTGGGCCAGCCTGGCAGGTAAGGTGCGCCCCTTCCGACCCATGCTTGGCACAGAGGCCCGGGTTGAAGAACAGCTGACTCGTCCAGGCGAACATCTCGGTGCAGGGTGTCACCTTGGCGCCGTCGTGCGCTGCCCGCGCCAGCACCTCTTTGTTGACGCGGCGCATCAGTGCATCCAGGTCCATGGTGCACGCGTGCTTGCTGAACACGTTGTAGACGGCCGAGAGGAGCCACGAGCCGGTCACCTCGTTCTTCAGAGCCACAAAGCCGGGGATGGTCGCGTAGACAATGCACATGTCCGAGAAGGACGCCGTGCGGGGCTTTGGTGTCACGGTGGGCGACGAGGGATCTTTGTAAGAAATGGCATCCGCAGAAATGGCACCTTCTACTACAGTGGCCTCTTCTAGCCACTGTACTTCTACGTAGGTCCCGCTGTCAGTGTTGTCTGCGCAAAACAAAAACATTCGAGGTCAGTCCGTCTATCGAAAAAATCGCTGTTACGCAAGCTGACTGAGGATTGATGTATTTATGTGCACGTGAACGCATGTGTACGTATGGACAAATTTTGGCTTGCGGAGCCAGGAAAACCCTGTACCTAGTGATTACAAAAGAGAGAGAGAGCCAGCATCACGTGTGCTTGCTTGCACCGAGTTCATCGTGTTGCAACAATGTACAACACGGGACGTCTCTCGCTAAAAAAAGTTTATTTTGCCTAACTTCGGGAACCGTTCCTCTCGAGGCAGCCTCTCCTTTAGGAAATACCCTGCTCAAACCATGCCCTTGCCTAGCAGACTACCTCCGTGCAGTGCTGCCACCTATGAGAAGGTGTGGGAATACCCACCCCACAGCGGTCATCAATAAGGTTGGTAGCTGGCCAGCTGCATAGCCGACTGCTATGCAGCGGCAAAAGTAAGAGATTAAAGCGGTAACCACACGCACACGCCCGCGCGCTCGTTTCCACACATGTTCTCGTGTCTACGCGCCCAAGCGTGTGACAAGGGGGAGGGCAGGCACCCACGCGGAGGCGACAGAGGCGCATGAGCATGCGCTGCCCCGCGCTCGACAGAACCACCTTGTAGACATGTCCCAACCGCACAGCGCCCAACACTGTTAACACTGTCATCGTAACACACACAATCTTTGGCTTTTCATCTTACAGCAGAGCAACATTACCTTTAACGCCATCTTCGAACTAAAACACAGCATCATCGCCGCTGCGCTAGGCACACACGACGGCGGAGAGCCATGTTTGCCTTCGGGTGACTGGCTGACAAAGTTTGATCGTGGTCGTTATTTCGCCGATAGCGTATTTTGCTGGTGTGACACGGGGGAAGCGCATACACCCGATAAACCTTTGCGGCTAACGAAGCAACTACGCCGACTTAACACAACCGGGAGATGAAAATAACTTTGCGGCAGCGACATTGTTGGCTGCGGCCACCGGCGGATTGTCCGCCGCCGTCTTGGGCCGTCCCAGGATACCGAAGCGCGTCGTGCGGCGGCTCTGATTGGTCCGGGATAA
Source organism: Haemaphysalis longicornis (assembly GCF_048455015.1). NCBI lineage: Eukaryota > Metazoa > Arthropoda > Arachnida > Ixodida > Ixodidae > Haemaphysalis > Haemaphysalis longicornis. Next base: position 89,145,349 of record NW_027526422.1, read on the forward strand.
TAGGCGTGCAGGAGAGCAAGCCAAATATCTGGCAATGCCAGATCTTCGAGAACGCGGTGCGCTTTGCCTCGCACCTGGTCTCCGGTCGTCGCGAGGTAGCGCACGGGCGCGTGAGCACGTGGAATTGACCTCGCAAGTGCATGTGTGTGGTTACCGTGCGAACACATATGTGCCCTGGCAATACATAGGGACAATAGCTCTCACTTCGGCCACATCTCATTGCTCCCGCTGGTGCAGCATTTTCCAGGCTCCCTCCCGTCACCCTTGTAGTGAACGAACGCAGCTCTCTTGGTGGAGTGGTTTCCCTCTTTGGAGACTCAATGAGATGACTGGCTTCCAGAGGAGAGGGCCTGAGGTTTCCCATTGTAGAAAATTCCTAAAACTTGGTACGGGTCCAGGAATTCAAGCTCATGCTGCGTCCCAGTGGTCATCCACAACGAAACTCCCAGGCCACCTCCTCTGGAAGAAAGTCGTCTCGTCAAGTCTCCATAGAGGGCAACCATAAGTCCAAGAGAGCTGTTTGCTACCAGGGCGACAGGAGCTTGGGGCGTGCTCCACCACCAGGAGCTATGAGATGTGACCGGCTGCGCAATGCCGTCACGCCACAACTGTGCTCCAAGGACCGGAGGTGGAAATTGCAATGGTCCCATGCTAGTGACAAACACGTACTGTGACTTTTAACTGCAGAACTGTTGTACTACCGTGATAAATTGAAATACGAACAATGGAGCGCGTGGCTTTCAGTACATGCTGCGCACCCTGGCGACAGGCCGCGTATGCGCAGTAAAAACAAGTCACGAGTGTTCGTCACCAACCTTGATATGGAAAAGCCATCGTATTTCCATCGTCTGCTGGGAACTCAGCACGAAATAAAAAATAAAGGAATATCGCTGCGTGCGCGGTTTTCACTCATCGCAGCAACAAAGTTAGATAAGATTTGATTGCAGGGTTTAACGCGCCGACGCAACGCAGGCGATGAGGCGCGCCGTAGTGGAGGGCTCCGGATTAATTTTGACCACCTGGGGATCTTTAACGTGCGCCGCAATCTCGTACACACGGGCGTTTTTGCTTTTCGCCTCCATCAGAAAAGCGGCCGCCGCGGCCAGGAATCGAACCTGCGACCTCGTGCTCAGCAGCGCAACACCTTAGCCACTGAGCCACCGCGGCGGGTAAAGTTAGATAAGGCTTGCATGACTGGACGCCGAACGCGGTGGGAAGAACGATGGCCTTTCCATATCAGCGTTGGACACAAACTCTCGTAACTTGTTCGCACTGCGCATACGCGGCCCATCGCCAGGACGCACGGCATGTACTGAGCCACACGCTCCGTTGCTCGTATTTCAATTTATCCCGACAGTACAGGCTGTAAGTTCGCCATTTCAGGAAAAAATACCAAGAAAATGCCGAACACTTGTGAGTGTGCGCCCCGCGGCGACCGCCGAGCATCCTCGGCACATGCGATGGCTTTATATAAAAGAAAAAAGAAAAAACTGGCAAAAACCCCGAGGAGCAAGAAAATGCCCAGCACTCGTGAGCGCGTGCCTCGCAGCGACCGCCAAGTTCCCGGCTTGAGCAGTGGCTTTATCAAAAAAATGTTAATAGTAAAAATAGCAAAAACTTCACCACTGTCGTGAAGCGCTACTGTCCACGTTAAAAAAAAAAGGAAACTCCAGCGCTAATGCCAAAGATGAAAAGACACCTTGCTTGGGAGAGGCTGCCGCATTCTCTAGAGACTAGAAGCCATTATGAACCATTGGAGACAGGGCTACAAGCATGCCAATCTTTCCCGAGAAGACTTGCAGATCCCGCCACCACTGCCTTGAGTTGATGACGAAGAGCTAGTGGAAGTCTACAATGCTGAGGATGACTTTGCATCCACCACTCGCCGCGAAGAAGATGACGACCTCTTCGATGCATATGAAGAGAATTACTAGCATCGCAACTATGCAAATAAACAATTATACTGAAACTTGACTATGTGTGCGGCAACACTCTCCTACAACAGCTTCACCATTCCAGTCTTCCGCATAAGTGCAAGCTTTACTGAATTTTTTTTTTCCTTATTGGAACTCTGTCATTTTCGCCGACTCTAAAGAAAGCCTGCTCTACATGGTGCAATTTTCTCTGCAAAATCGCAGATGCGGCACCACTTGTGCGGCAAAACTACCTTTTTTCATTGCTGCGGCAAAGTGCCAAATGTTTGAAACAGTCGAGCCGGTCGAGCATCCCTGGCGAACGCTGCTCGTGCAGCGTGGAGGCGGTAGAGGGGCTGGAACTTGTGGCCAATAAGAACACAGCTAGGTGAACGTCACGGCATCACCATTTGCAGTTTCACGCTTAGCAACCAGATGGCGTTGCTTGCATACGCACGGCGTAAGCGCGGGCACACCAACACAAACGTACGTGTGTTCACAACAAGATGTCGCACGCCGGTTTCAACGAATGCTTAATCGGTATCCCCGCAAGTCGCGGACGTCACAGCAGTTCGGAAGAAGTACATAAGGACAGAAGAAGAACCGTCTGAGGTACACCAAAATGTGCTAGGCACACACAACAAGCGAACCCAGAGTTGCTTGCTGTGTTTGTCTCCTCTGCTATGTGTGCGTATATTGAAAAATAATTGGCGATTGTTAAATTAAACCCCTAATAAACTCATATTTACTGCAAAACAGTCTGAAACAACTTCCCCAGAAAGTACAATAAAACTTATTTTTTTTAACATCCCAACAAGCTTTGCTCGTGGCAGACCGAATTCGGTCTGCAAACAATGTGCCTGTGTAGTGTGAAAATCGCGACGTTGCAGGCCATGTAGACGACATTCCCAGGCATTGCGAACTTCGCAAGTGCGAATGTTCATTCCACTGAATTCGCAGACGAAAAACGCACCATGTAGAACGAGCTTTAGCCATGTTTTCTCTTTCTTAGTTTTTATCTGTGCCCGTTGTGTGTATTTTGGGTTGGGTCTACAAGGGCAACATCTCGTCAAAAGTGTTTCTCATTCTCTTAATTGTTATAGATCAGGACCTGAAACCGTCACTCCGGCTAAGCCTCATGCTTGCTCTAAACGGAGCCTAGTTGATGAGCAATTGCACTCACCCCCGCGGCAGGCCTGCACAAAAAACAGCTTGGGCTTTCCCTGGAGGGCGGGGCAGTTTTCGTTGTTGAACAGAGGGTAGACCTTATCGTACAGGCGCAGTTTCTCGATGTCAGTCCCGTAGATGACGTCTTTGTCACCGTGCGACATGAGGATCACCACCAGGCAGTCGGCGTCGTGATTCTCCTGAGACTTGGCCGCTGCCTCCAGCACCTCCTCCATGTCCTGAAGCGGCACAAGCAGAGGGCAATCCTGTGAGCAAATCTCTTGCGCAACGCCTGGTTATGTTTCTCCCTCCTTCACCGCTTGTGCCTTATAACTTTTTTAAATGCAACAGCAATTGCAGTTAATTGTCAACCACTCTCCCTCTCTCTCCTTCTCTCCTTCCATTGCGTTTTCTTAAAGAGGTTACTGATGCTTGGGAATTTCACGAAATCTGAGGACTGTACAAAAAATTGCCTCGTAAGTAATTCCAGCTATAAGTGAACGCCTCGGAAATTCCAGAAATTAACACGAT
>NW_027526422.1:89149059-89176003 GCF_048455015.1 Haemaphysalis longicornis
TCCAGAAATTAACACGATATATCTGCACTGTCATTTATATGAATGCATGAAATCTGAAAATAAAAAGTGCGGCATGACTTTTGCCGTTCTGCAGTGTGGCTGGCAAGGCCTAAATAACCGCAAGAACGTTTCAGTTCGGGGAATCTGGAGAGTGGAGACAACCTTTACAAGGCACGCCATGTGTACAATTTGCGTACACATTCAGTACATGCAAGGAGCAGATGACGCTCAGTGTGCTGAGCTACAATGTCTAGATGGAAGTGCAAGTTCATTCCCTCATGTAACCGTTGCAATATACAAGGCAAATTTTTAATGCTGCATTGTTCCCTGCATGCAGTTTGCCAAATCAATGAATATTTTGCAGCTAAATGCTCCAGCAAAGCTGCCGTGGACAGCTGGTTAAAGCATGCTGCGGCGCTGGCATTCGCTGTTGGTGAAGAAACGGCATTGTGCACAAGCAAAAGTCAAAGCTTAAGGAGGGGAGGTGCCTTCTAAGATCTACTATTCCAAAGGAAAAAGACTGTGCTCAAGGGACGATGCTATGTAACCTCATTACTTATAATAGGAACGTGGTAAACTTAACGGCATTGCGTTTTCAACAGTCACCTGCATGCATTCATAGAATAAACACAGCATGACTAGTAAAACACTATTTCTTCGTGTGGAAAAGCAATAAAGCAATGCTTTATAGTCGGTTCATCGTGTGAAAAAAGTTACTGCGTGGCTGTGGCTATAAACAAGTAGAAAAACGAGAAGGGAGGGGGGGGGAGGGCAGTTTCACGTCCGAATGCTGTGGTCGCATTTTATCACGTCTCTGCAACCTACAATTGAAGAAACAAACTCCACTGCATGCGCTGCAGGTGGCATAAATTTTGAGAACGGCTATTCATGCATAAAAGTTATAACACCCTTCTCCGTTTCGCTGGCCTTTCATTTTCTTGGTACGTGGCATTGAACATGTCAGCCCAAACAGTGACTTAATTTTTTCTTCGTTTAGTTAGTGACTGTGATTTCTTCAGTTCATACTGATTTTTTTATTTCTGTTTTTGTTTTTAGACAAGCGCATGAAGACGCATGATTGCGTATACCGTATTTACTCGCGTAATCCTCGCACCCCTATGTGAGCTACCAAAACTTGGATTTTTTGATTCCTCGCATAATCCTCGCACCCCCAACTTTGCAGCGGCGAAAGTTGCCTGCTCGCGAAACCCACATGGTGCACGCGCTCTCCGACGCGTGCCCTCCCCCGCCGCCTCTCCGTTCGGCGGAGAGCGCTGTGTATCCAAGGCCATCCAGGCGCCCTAACAACCTGCATGGCTACTCCCTAACAGGCGCCCTAACACGCTACTCACACTGTCCTTGAGCCGGTTTCGCGCATGTTTCGCGTGCGCGCAACTAGACGGTGTTCGCGCAGCCCGCTGTCGTGTCATCGTGTCGCTGTCGTGGTCCCGTCGTTGAGCGGCAGCAGTCAGTGGTGGATAGCTCGCTGCCATTTTGAGAACTTTTTGATCTCTCTGTTTTGAGCTTGGTGCCGCTTCGCCATGGGGAGGAACGCCAGCTACACTGCCGCTTTCAAATTGAAAGCGAAAGAGTACACGATCGAACACGGCAACCGTGCTGCAGGCAGGCACTTCGGCGTCACCGACTTCAGCGTGCGTTACTGGAGTAGGGCACGCACATACGACGACGAGATAGGGCGCGCCAGAAAGCAAAGGCGGCAATTTCGTGATCGCTGATCGACGGGAGACTGTTTACGTTGTAAATAATAAAATAAAAAGAAATAGCTGCTGTTGGCAACACTGAGCTTACATATACAAAAAACGACCGCTACATTTAGCAGGACTGGCATAGGGCAAATTGGCAACACTGTGCGCCAGATTTTTTTTTTTCCCCCGCATAATTTTCGCACCCCTAACTTTGCATTGACTTTTCGAAAAAAAAGTGCGAGGATTATGCGAGTAAATACGGTAACTTGTCCAATCCGTTACTTCATTTTCCTGATCTTTTAATTATGTGTTTGGTTTTTCGATGAATGGGGAGGTGGTTGCCATACTTGGCTACCGATAATCACATTAGGTGACTTTTGTTTTGTTTGGTTATATTTTTGTAAACTGCCAAAACATTTCCACAACCCCACTGCTTAGTCAAACCTGTACGCAAGTGCCCCTTTCTTTAAACAAACCATATCCAAGTAGATTGATTAATTGATTGATTGTGGGGTTTAATGTGCCGACGTAATGCAGGTGATGAGGCACGTCGTAGTGGAGGGCTCCGGATTAATTTTGACCACTTGGGGATCTTTTAACGTGCGCTGAAATCTCGTACACACAGGAGTTTTTGCTTTTTGCCTCCATCAGAAAAGCAGCAGCCGCGGCCAAGAATCGAACCTGCATCCTCGTGCTCAGCAGTGCAATGCCCTAGCCACTAAGCCACCGCGGTGGGTACTGTATCCAAGTACCCCGCTGTTTAGGCTGGTGCGGAATGAAGTCCCTTGTGCAGAAACCATTGTGATTCAGACCAATGGAAATGAATTTTAATACTAATATTCGTAGTAAGCGGAGGTGGAACCATGCACACAGGGCCGCCCACAAAAGGCAGACCTGATAAAACCAATGTGGTTTCTGTACCCAACATTAGAAGCGTCCTACAAGTTTCTGTAGCCCCACACATCTGTATAGATGTCGTTTTACTGGACATACCCACTCACAGCAACGCCTGAACATTAAAAGCGCCGACGCAAACCCAACAAACACAATGGAATGCTGTGCAAACCCATGCAGTGGCCCACTCCAGGGAGGAGAGGAGCGCCGAGGGGTGGCGCCACCCATCCAGATGCAGCGAAAAGTCAGTTAAGTGGTGTTATTTCATACAAAACGCAGTAAAATAGCCAGCAAAATCTTCTTGGGCAATGTGTACAGCTGGAGTAGGTAATAATTTCGGATAAACATATACCCAAAAGCATGTCCTAGAATTGGATAAATAGTAAAATGTTGGTCTGCAAATATATAAGGCGCCTCATCGCCCACGTCAGAAAGCCTGTATCATCTGTTTTGTTTCCCCTCTATTCAGTTTCATGGTGGTGCCAATAGGTGCACCACTCTGAAATCTCCCCAATAGTCCCTCGACATTTGGCTAGTCTGCCATCCAAGGCCCTCAGCGGGGTCCTTTTTGTGATGAAAGCCTCGGGCAGACAGCACACTGGTTGACTGCAGCAACCCTCCCAGAGCAGAGGCCGTTTTCGCTACTGCAACATTTTTCTAAAGACGAAATTTTTGTTTTTATACATATATGCTTTTCATGACATCACTATTTATTTCCATTCTGTTTTGCATCTGGATATGTTTAGGTAGAAATTTTTAGGCTTTAAACAGTACTGTGCATGCTTCTGATCATCTGCTCACCACAAGGTCCAGATGACCACAGTAAAAGTTGCCTGAGAGCAGACAATGCTTTCAAAAAAAAAAAAAAAAAATTCAAGCAAGAAAACGTAAGAAATGATTATTTTGCAATAAAGAAACTTATTACAACAATTTCGTTCTTGAAAATGCCTCAATGGCAAACGCAGTGAGTGCAATGAGAGGGTACTGCGGTTGTCCAGTGTGCTGTTTTACGCATGTTTTCATCCCTGCGACGACACACCGTAGCAATGCAAAACTGGCCTGGACGGCAGACAAGCCAAATTTCTAGGCACCACAGCCACCGACATAGCAGCGGCTGATGGCTAGCAGTTGGTGAGGGCCTCAGGCCTATATACGCCGCAACAAGGCCTTGCTGCTGGCGCTCGAAGCCCACCGCTCAGTCGTTGGGTAGACAACAGGGCAGTGGCTCTTTGTACTGTGGCACACAGAGCAGCAGTTTCACTGCCACCATTCTCTGAACTCCTTGGCGCAGCTTCCACTTACACAGGCTCGGCGCCCTTCCTTTATGAGGTTTGTCCATCACAATTTAGTCTGCACCAACACCTCATCACAGAGGGGTAAAACAAAAATTCCGGGGCCATTCCTCTGTAAAGGTGGATGACCCATGAAGCTAAAGTCCGGACCTTACGCCGTGTTCCCACAGAAGACGACAGAAGAAAAGTGTAATAACGACAGGACTGGCGCCTAAAGGAGCTGGACGAAACTGCGCACGCAAGCGCTTGGAGTGTTGACAGAGCGAGGGTGAGCTGCGAAAGATGGGTGCGGAGTTTGGCATGGCTAACCGAGGTCACACAGCGGCACGCCTTGGGGGAACCTTTATTATCTACCCGAGAGACTCTACTGACCGTCAAAATGGTGCCTAGTGATGACGCAACTCAAAGTGCACATCCAAGTAATGAGACGTATAAGCTTGAGGTCCAAATCAATGTTTTGAAAGGTGCAGTGCTGTAACATTGACCATGTGAACTGGGACATTCTTACAGCCCCCCCACAGCGTGTAACACAACTAACGACGAAAAGCAAGACGGCACCCTAAGTGTTGAGCTGGAACCTAGAGTGAAGCGAAGGGCCCTCCTCACCAATAGACGCACCAGCCGAAGTGTGGAGGAAAGGATTACGTGGCTAAAAAAGGCTCACAATCAACACGTCGAATCTACCAACAAGAGGCTGTCGACCCTGGAAGCAACAGTGGCAGACCTCGTTGTCCGCGTCTCCAACATAGAGAAGATTCTCTCCCAAATACAGGAAACACTCCAGAAGCTTTGCCTGGCATCACAACACCGTCCAGACACCCATCCATGATGACCTCGACACCACCGACAGAACTTACGGTATGGCAATGGAACATGAATGGGATTCACGGCAAGAAGGCAGCACTCATCCAAACTATCAAGCATGCTACAAAACAGCCGGAAATCATCATCCTGCAGGAAACACACTGTGAAGCCTCCCCGAACATACCAGGGTACCGCTCCTACGCCAGTTCAGTCCCCAAGTCCACAGAGAAGTGGGCACGGGTCAGGGGAGGAGTATGCACCCTGGTGAAGAAGGGACTAGTCTACCTAGAACACGATCTCAAGCACACGACGAACACGGAGCATCTCACGATCGAGGTGGTCGTCAGCAAGAGGGGCAAGAGGCATAAAGAGCACATTTACATCACGAACATCTACACCAAACCCAAGTATTCATCACAACAATACGGTACCCTCATCCGCAAGATCAAGCAGCTGGCGAAAGACAATACTACACTCATCTGTGGCGACTTCAACGCCCAACACACTACATGGGGATACCAGCGCACGACCGCGAAGGGCCGGAATCTCCTGGAGGAGACCCAGAACGCCGATTATCACCTCATCAACGATACATCCACCCCTACGAGGCATGGCACATCAGTACAGCGGGACTCCAACCCAGACCTTGCATTCAGCAACATTACGAAGGTGCGGTGGCGTAACACCCAGGAAACACTTGGCAGCGACCACTGCATCATAGAGATCATCATCCCTCTCAACGGTCATGCTGCTCCTCCACGCAAGCAAAAGCTCACGGACTGGAACAAGTTCCGTGCCAGCCTTGAGACCATACCCAGTCACATGGACGACATCGAAGAGTGGACAGAGGCACTTCTCACCGAAGCACAACAGGCTACTACAGAGATAGAGACCGACGAGGACATGCCAAACATGGACAGCCGGTTAGCACACCTACTCGAAGCCAGAGACTCACTGAAGAAGAGATGGAAGAAGCAGCGTCATAACCGTAAACTCCGCAAGCGCATCGCCCTGCTCAACCGCGAAATCGAGAAGCACTGTGCTGTGCTATGTCGCCAGCAATGGCATGCAATCTGCCAAGAGGCTGATGGTCAGATCCACAAGAGCCGTACGTGGCGGTTACTCCGCCACTTGCTGGATGATAGCCAGACCAAAGGCACACAACAGTACACCCTGGCACGCACCCTGCTCAAGGCACGGAAGGAGTTGGGGGACGAAGAGGTCTGTAAGCGCCTCAACGACAAGTACTTGCCAGCAACGCCACCCTCTCCTCTTCCGAGCTACACGGGGGATGCCAACCCCAAGCTTGACGCAGACATTGAGGAATGGGAAGTACGGGCAGTACTCCAAAAGATCAACAGCAAATCTGCGGCAGGACCCGATGGAGTCTCAAACAAGGCGCTCCGCAACCTCAGCGACGGGGCAATTACGGCACTGACCAAGTTCTTCAACGAACGCTGGCGCAGTGGCACGCTGCCCCCCAAGTGGAAGGAGGCACGAACGGTCCTCATCCCAAAGCCAGGCAAACCACCGAGTATCGAGAACCTTCGTCCGATATCCCTAACATCCTGTGTTGGAAAAGTCCTCGAACACGTGCTGCTCAACCGATGGCAAGATTATCTCGAAGAGAATGGCCTCTACCCGGACACCATGCTGGGCTTCCGGGTGGGACTGAGCACTCAAGACGCCATGCTCCTCATCAAACATGAAGTCATTGACAGACCATCCACGACCACAAGCCCAATGGATAACTGTGCGATACTTGGCCTCGATCTGAAGAGTGCGTTTGACAACATCCACCACTCGGCAATCTTACAACAAGTATCGCGCCTCAACATGGGAGAACGCACGTTCTATTATATCAAAGACTTCCTAACCGACCGCACCACCACCATCGTGGCAGGGGATCTGGAACTACCAATCAAGAAACTGGGGAGTACGGGCACACCGCAGGGGGCCGTGATCTCGCCGACACTGTTCAACCTGGTCATGATTGGAATGGCCGAACGCCTACGTGCCCTCCCGAAGGTCAAACACACCATATACGCAGACGATATCACTCTCTGGATGGCCGGGGGTAGTGACGGCGAGATTGAGGCGTCCCTGCAACAAGCCATCGACGTGGTTGAAGAGCACCTAGAAGACACGGGTCTCCAATGCTCTCCGGCCAAGTCAGAGCTACTTCTGCTACTGCCGCGTCGCAAGTTCAGAGCCTCTCACATACCTGACATACAGCTCCGCACAAAGGACGGCACTACCATACCACGCGTCCACACGCTACGTGTTCTGGGTCTCCACATAGAGGAACTTCGTTACAACGGTCACACAGTAAAGCTATTGGACTCCAAAGTCTCAAGAGCCATCAGTCTCATCAAGAAGATTTCAACCAAGTATGCCGGGATGAGAGAGCACAACCTGCTCAAGCTTGTCCAATCCTTTGCCATCAGCCATCTGGCCTATGTCGCGGCTTTCCATGATTGGACCGACCTAGAACGCAGAAAATTAGAGGCACTCATTCGCAAAGCGCACAAAGCTGCACTTGGTCTCTATAATCACACCAACACCGAGCGGCTACTAGGGTTAGGCGTGCACAACACACTAGGTGAGATCGTCGAAGCTCAACAGACAGCACAGCTCACGCGTCTCGCACAAACTAGAACAGGCCAGGCAATACTGAAGAGGCTAGGGTATCAATCGAGGCTGCAGGAGGGTAGGGACTGGCTGCCGCTTCCGCGGGAGCTACTCCGACAGTTGCACGTCGCCCCCCTCCCCCGCCACATGAACCCAGAAGAGAATTACGAACGAAGGCTCGCCAGAGCCCGAGCGCTTACGGCCACTAATTCCACCGACACCGGGGCCTTCTACGTCGACGTGGCTAGGTACCCGGACCGCAAGAACACCTACGCGACCGCCGTCATCGCCGCCACCACTGGCGAGCTCTATACGGCCGGCAGCATCGTGGCATCTACCACCGAGCAAGCAGAGGAGTTAGCCATAGCGCTGGCCCTCTCCAACCCCAACTGCACTACCATCCTCAGTGACTCGCAGACTGCAGTCCTGCGCTTCGCCGAGAACAAAGTACATCCGAGTGTAGTGAGGGTGTGCGGGGCCCTAAGACCATCATCGACGGGCGTGTGCATCAAATGGTTCCCAGCCCACATGGGTATGGTAGGACCCGAAGCGAACCGCAATGAGGACGCGGACCGGATGGCGAGTGCGCTCACTAGACGCAACGCCTGTCCGGCTCCCCCTCCTGCGGAAAACTACGACAGCGACGGTGAAGACTTCACCCCGATTAACACATACGGAGAGGTGCTGAGATGGGTTCAGAGAAACCAGAAGACAGTACCCAGGTCCCCACTCCAACCTTCCAACCTCTCTAGGCAAGAGGCAGTGATCCTCAGACAGCTACAAGTGCGCGCGACGTGGACCCCGGTGTGGGCCAAACACGTGCATCCCGAACTACAACCCAGTGACGTGTGTGTGCTATGTGGTGTTAATCGCGCTACTATGGCGCACATGCTATGGACATGCTCAGTGACCCCGGAACCCACGGATGTGCTTCCTCCTCACCTTGCTCGTGCGGTGTGCAAGGAAGACTTTGACTCCCAACGAAGGGCCGTCCAGTTTGCTCTGGAGGCCCTCCAACGCCAGCAATCGAGGGCGCTGCCTCCCCTTCAGGAGGCTGGTACCCCTGATTAACTTCTAGCCGGCCAATAAAGATGTTGTTCTCTCTCTCTCTTTTTACAACACCTTGCGCTACCATATAGAAAGAACTCCTCGCGCTTCAAGAACACATGAATTTTCGTTCGCAGACATAAAAAATACACAAAGCCCCAGCTTACGAGCTTCGCTTAAAAAATCCGAGGGCATAGAATGGGCTCGGCAGCACACAAGTCAACGCATGACACTGATTTTTACTGTCTTGGAAAAAAATCAGAGACAATACGCAAGATATTAGCACAAACTTGCTGCTTACATTAATTGACCTGCCCACATATCGGGAACTGTGTTGTTATAGCAACGCCATTACCATACATGCCAACCTAGAGACATGAAAATTTGGGAGACCGCATTGGGGGGGGGGGGCGTAGTTAGTATTACCGAATTATTGAGGCTGGATACTGACACTAGAAAGGGGCAAGGGTGTTTATTTTGAGCTGCTCTGTTCTTGCAGAATAAAAAACTCAAATCCTGGTTCTTGTAGCGGAGCGCCAAACTTCTATGCTTGTAAAGGCACCTTTTTCCTCGCCTTCTTTTGGTACGGTGGCAAGCGCGTCTCGCAGCCGGCCTTTGACTATAGTGCTTAGAATATAATTAGCGGTACTCTTCGGTAGTACTCTACTAGTGGTAGCGGTACTCTACTGAAGTATGATGGCGAATGCTCTTCTAAGGCACCGAAACTGTTACAGCAGGAGACTTACATGAACGCGTGATTCAAAAAAGACCGACCTCTTGGCTGTGGTGGCCACTTCTTTCTGGGAGATTCGAGATAGCATTCGTACATTCGGGAGATGTGGTAAAAATTCGGGAGTCTCCCGGACAATTCGGGAGAGTTAGTTAGCAGCAATACATTACTGTCCATTTGAACACAAACTCACCTTGGCTTTGAGGTTCCTGTACACATCGCACTCAAAGAGGAGATCGCTGAAAAGCCGCTTCATGCGGTGCACATCGACGTCGGAGCCATGACGCGTCTTAAAAATGCCTCCGAAGTCCCTGTTGTTGATGATGATGCACTTGCCCCTCGAACAGCGCACCATGGGGTAGATCTGCAAGACAGGACAAAGACAAAGAAGGAGGCTTGATTAGTTTGCCAATACCTTCATGTGCCAAAGGGCAGCTGCTTAATAAAGGAGTACTGACATGAAATTTCCGTGTTACGTTTTCTTTTCGCTGCAATGGGTGCCTATTAGCCGGCTAATCATAGATTGGTACCATGGTCGATCGCAGCATAAACAATCATTTACGGCGTCGTTTATTCGTGTCAGTTTCGGTTTCGACAAATCAAACGCCGAGTGGCCGCCATGACAGGAGGGTGCGCGTGACGTCACCATTCTTGTCGCACCACTGCCGGTCTGGACGCGCACACACTCGCCCAGACTGGCCAAGGTCTTCACCATCCCCACGCGCCCAGGCAGCGTGACGTCAGTCTCAAAACCATGACGTGATAGACACGGCTTAGCAGCATGCGCCAACCGCACCAGCATGTCGGCCATGTCACGGGAGCCCTGACGTCGGCATTTTGGAGCAAGGAGCAGATGATGTCATGCTGGCCTGCTCTGGGCTTTCTCGTGCGGGCACAGATTAAAATGGATTTAAAATATGTTACACTGAACGGCTACAGTTGAAACTTGCTGGGAGATATCTCCTGATAAAAAGGAAGCATTTTACATAGTTATCTAGGCTTTCAAATTTCGTGTCACTACTCCTTTAAGAGTAGACTGCAATGCGATGAAGGGACAACTGGGACCCCACCAGGGTGACAGAGGGGTTACTCGGAGGTGGGGCTAAAGGTTGGGCAAGGCCATTCACTCAAAGGAGGGACAAAGTAAGAATACTCGGGGACAGAGAACGAACTCGGGCATCACAGAACAGCAGCAGTTGGAGATCTATGGGGGAGGCCTTCGTCCTGTCGAGGACAAAGGCACGCCGATGATGATGATGGTCACTGCACACTGAAAGTGCAACGAGAACGATGATGTTGCCAACAAGGACCAATTGCCAACAAAGCATCACAGCTATAAAGACAGAAACACCATGAAAACGAAGCTGGGTGGGCGCCATAAAAGCCACACTTCCACAGTGCTGGCATATAGTACGATAACACTTGTTGTGTGTTTAGAGACCTGCTGGGTACAAAAGCCCCAACCTGTTGAGTCTGAGTGAAGAAAACAGCAACTACAGTGAACCGCTCCACTTCACGGTGTCTGCCAACAATTTGTGGCTGGATCAATGGTGCATCGCTATAATCAATAAAAAAATGCAAGGTGTTACAAATCGGCCCGCCGTCGGGCTTCGTTTCATCACTCCTCGGCTCTGCGGCGAAGCCTCCACTACGTGCGCTTTCCACGCAAACCCCCCCCCCCCCATGTTGGTGACTCATGTTTTCATGCCTGGACAAGCCTGGGTCTCCGTTTCAAACTTCGATGGCGTGCCGACACAACAGGCCCAGACGTGCTTCAAGGACACAGAGGCCCCGCGATCGCAGCGGAGTACTCCTCTCTCCCCTCTCTCGGACTCAACGTGCGCCGATGCTACCGACTGCTCACGAACTCTGGAAAGAGTGTTGTGTGTGTCTGTGACGTTAGTAGCGTGTGCACAAATCTAGAGGGAACGCTGTTTCGACCATTGGCGCTTTTGGGTATAAATACGACCCTCGCAAGCACTATAACCCATTCCTGCTTGAGCGGAGAATCCATGCTGTCACTCTGCTCGAGTCCTGTACTGTTACCTCGCCCGTCTGGGCATTGTTCTTTGGCTTCGGCTCACCTCTCACTATGAAGTAAACAGTTACGTTAGCCTACGGCTTCTGGACTTCTTCACGGCTGCAACAGCGGCTGGCCGCTCGCTTTACACCACGCTACCACACGTATGTAGGAGGCGACGGAGCTCGGCTCGGGTCGGCCCACCCGGTCGCAACAAAGGATAGATATAGCAGATGCACTGTACAGTGGGCTGTCAACTTCATTTCAGTGCCTGTATTCCCCACTATCTCTTTATTTTTTCTTTTTGTTATGACACAGCACTATTTGGTAAAACTTAGAATTCAACAAGGACGACAGAAAGACGACAAACACAAGCGCATCTGTTGTCCTCGTCGAATCACGCTCTATGTGTTACCAAATATGCACCAACTTGCCCAACAGTGTGTTCTACTGACACAGCACTAGTATCACCAGAACTAATAAAACCACGAAAGAGAATGTTTGTGCCCCCCATAGCAACTCCCCTTCACTGCACTGGCAATAGCTGCTGAAGCAGAAAGCAACACAGGCACCAATGCTCAAGTCCCGTGAATGTGACAATTACAAAATCTCTGCTCCATGCAACTTCAACCAAAGCACAAAACAGGACAGCACAAGGCACATTCAATTTCAGCTCCATTTGATAATGATGTTGAAATCTTGGAAGCAGCAAGCCATTTCGCCATCGGCTATGCACCGGAACATCCCACTGATTGCACATAAGCAGAACGGACAGTGCAACAAAAAGCGAAGCACAGATCTAGCGGCAGCCGCAATCCTCCAGAGCTCAGAAAGGAAGATATCCTCACATCTTCCCCTTTCTGCAAATCCTTGGCCTTAATGACTTGCTGCTCCACACTGCTCGCCTCGCCCACTGTCCTGTGAGCTACGAGGAGAACCAAGTCAGTGGAGTTGTGTGGACACCTGAAAACACTGAATGCAAGAACAAGTGATGCCCTATTTTAAAGGGACCCTGCAACACTCTTTCGGCAGTGCAAGTAAACCTGCGCAATGTTTAGATTGCACTGCCAGGAATACCAGAGCCAAATATTGCACGTGCGCGTGAAGCGGTCAGTGCGCAAATCACTGTGAAAGACACGGAAAAAACAACCACACACTCTTCAATTTTCCTCATTATGCACCCCTGGCATGGCCTAAATGACGTCATTTGGGTCATGGCTGCCTATTGGCTGTCGCTGGTCAACTTCGCGTCTTATTTCTCGCATTTCCTGTGACGATCCACCATCGGTAGCGCTGCGTACCAACCTCTTCTGTGCCTGAACCTGTACGCACAGTTTCGGCGTTTCTTTTGCATTTTGAGTGCTCGTGGAGTTTGGGTGACGGGCTCGATACTCCCCTTTCAACGAGACCACTCGACAACAAACGTTTATTGCTTCAAAAACGCCCTACCAGCCTGAGCGCGAGCTTGCGAGCAGACAACCATGCCTGCTTTTTTGCGGCACCAGACCGGAAATAGACTCCTCCACGTTTCGGAGAAAAGAAGAAAACTCCCCATCCTGTGATATATCAAAGGCCGCCAAAGAGAACGCTGCGAGCCACCTTTCTCTCCGGGAGAGAGCGCGCAGCTTTCGTCGCGTTGTCCGCGGCCGAGTTGAGAGTTAACGATTTCTCATCACGCGTAGTTTCGATTAGCAAACGGATTTTCATAATCCTTGCGGGAGGCGATTTGCTGGGGCAATAGACTTTACCCCAAAAATACATTCCGAGTAGTCGATGGTAAGTGCTGCAGGGTCCCTTCCTTTAAGTAGGGGTTTGAATTAAACAGAAGTATTCCTAGAAAAAAAATTATTGGGTTTACCACAACGAAGCTACCCCAAGGCTGTGAGGCAGACCGTAGCGGAGGACTCCAGGTTAATTTTGAACACCCGGGAATACTTAACGCGTGCCGAAATCTCAAACACACGGGCGTTCATGCTTTTCGCCTGCATCTACAAAGCCGCCACAGCGGCCAAGATCAAACCCAAATTCTTGGGCTCAGCAACACGACGCCTCAGCCACTGAGCCACCGCGGAGGGTATTCCCTAACTTGGAACAGTTGTAAACTTGGTTAAGAATGATATAAAAATGAAGAGACAGCATGCAGGTAAAAAACCTGCATCACAACTGATACACTTTGCCATGAAGTTTCTGCCATTGGCAAGGGCATTAAGCTGTACCTGACGTAGCAACATAGGAGAGACGGACACCGGCACTGGCTGCTCGAACGCCTTCTGATCCCATTTTCTGTTATTGGTAGCTGACAAGGAGCCCCATTGACAGGCTGCTTCATCCTCTCCTTCATCTGGTTCTTTTGCCCGTGCAAGGAATTTCCCACCATGCAGATTCCAAAGTGCTAAGCACTTGTGGCCGAGACGTGAGGTGTCCTCGGGCTGTGTGCTGCTGGAATGACCAGATCCCCACTCATACAGCTCCTTCCAAAATACAGCTTTGTTCAGTTTGAAAGAACTAGACTTTGGTGGCTCACTCAGCTCTGTTGTCAGCCACGAAAGGCGTTTTCTTTAACCAGAAAAATGCACGAGACATTAAAAGACTTTCAAATTTTACACTACAGTGACGTAATATGAACAGGAGTGACATAGTATGGGCAAGCACTAGGAAAGCAGCTTGTTAAGTGCACGTAATATGGGCAGTAGTGACATAATATCGGCAAGCACTAAAAAAGTACAGAATAACCTCGTTACAAGAGACCATGATAGTGACCACGATTTCAGTCTGCTGTAAGAGAAGTACCAACAATTCAAATACTGTTACTACCTACATACTTCAATAGAATCATGGACAAGAGTTCGAACTTTTCAACTGATAAAAAAATAAAGATATGCTTCAAGTGATCCGATCAAACAGAACTAGAGGCCTGCTAAAATTATTGGTCACCTTTCTTGACGCAGCTCGTGTTGGTGGCCACCAATCACATAAACAAGACATTGTGACATAACAGATAAAAAAGTGGCTAAGCAGTCGTCACTGCTGGACGTTTTCGTTATGTTCCAATAATTTGTTTCAAGTCTGCAATAAAACTGGTATCGTTGCTATCAACACAAAGCACTCATTTCAATGAACCAAACCTGTATTTGGTCTTCACAGCCCCTTTAAAGTCCCGCTTGTTGGATGGTGCTTGACCTCCTCCTCCCCAGCATAATGAGCCATAGTTCTAGCAGTCTGTGTAACTATAGTTTTGCACCCGCAGCGGTGGCTCAGTGGCTAAGGCGTTGTGCTGTTGAGCACGAGGTCGCGGGTTCGATTCCCGGCCGCGGCGGCCGCTTTTCTGATGGAGGCGAAAAGCAAAAACGCCCGTGTGTACGAGATTTCGGCGCACGATAAAGATCCCCAGGTGGTCAAAATTAATCCGGAGCCCTCCACTACGGCGCGCCTCATCGCCTGCGTTGCGTCGGCGCGTTAAACCCCACAATCAATCAATCAACTATAGTTTTGCGTACCTTAACCCTTTCAGGGTCACGGACGTACACGTACGTCCCATGCAAACTCCCTCACAATGGTCAATGACGTACATGTACGTCATCGCTTGCATGTTTAAAAAGAGCGCCTTGTAAAGCAAAGCCTCTACCTCTACCAGCCAACGATTTCATAGTGGCATACACTACAAGGAACTCCCAACGCAGCTGGGAAGTAGGGCGCTTTTCCCTCACAGAACACAGTGTAGATGGAGCAGCGAATGGGCGCTATTACCCACCGTTCCCTGTGCGCCAGAGCCTGCTCACCCCAGCGGACCTGTCAGCAGGACCATTCCGTCGCCTTCGTCGTCTGCTTCAGCGACAGTTGTTTTGGGCCTGCTCTGGCGCAGCTTCGCATCCATTGCGTGCTTACTTCGCATGGCTTGATTAACTTGTTCGACAGCACCTCCTGGGATACTCGGACCCGACGGAATTAAGTGGTCATTTGGCAAAGATACCCTAAGGATTGGTTTGCAGAGCAGGAAAGCAAAATGTTGAGACCACGTACAGACATCTGGCCACTAGAGAAACGCTACCTTCTCGCACTACTCGCCAAGAATGGGACTCCGTTTTCCAAATTGGTGAATACCAATTCGGTTGCGTTTTAACAGGCATTACAAAAAGCGAAAGGAGCAACTGGTTCTGATAAAAAGCGATCATAAAAGTTCCCTCAGCTTTCTTGCAATTCTCAAACTTACTAAACGAACTAGTTTAAATCGGTATAAATGGGAATCACAACTCAAACTTACTTTACTAAGGTAACATCGGTATAAATGGGAATCACTAAGCTAATATGCCGAATTGTTTTGTTGTCTGCGCTTGTGTCACACGGTGGTGTAGCCCTGAGCTAGCACACCAGGCTGGCTAGGTTCCGCTGTCTCACCCTTCGAAACAAGCTCCTTTCCATTTACTTTCTTCCGGCGCACGGCCGGGCTACAGCGGCAGCGTCCGCCGCTCAAGCCCGGCCGTGGCCGACGCTGCTGCGTTCGGGACACCCCCCGCAAATTCTAGGTTGGCAGAATCTCTGGTTTCACTCTTTGTTGAGCCACGTGCGTGAATTCAAGTGACGTCGCATGGGTAACTGTTGCGGGTGTCGTTCACATGTTTGCTTTCCAACCACCTTCACAGCGTGGATGGGATGTGCTGCCACTTGGCATGTGCTGCCACACTGCGGAAATACGTGCAATAATTTTCTTGCGCCGATGGCTCATCCTTTCTTTCTTGATGCTTTACTACAGCGGTGCGCCAGCTATCACTTGTGTACCTTGTCCTCCCGGCACATCTCACTTCTTGGGCCCACGAATCTGATGTCTATGAAGTCGCATAACGTTTTTTTAATATTTTTTCCTGTGTTACTCATGAATAAACCATGTGTACATAACAACACAAACAATTTTTTGTCACTTTATGGCCACCGCCACACTAAAAAAATTATGACAATGTATTCTCGAAATAGGTTCTTCCGAAGAATTTAAATCAGCAATAAAAAAATTCGACCCTGAGGGGTCGCATTTGGCGAAAACATTTGACTGTCAAAGGGTTAACTATGATCACAGGTCCTGAAATCGGCAATCACCAATCATCGATTTGAACAGGTGCAAAGAGAAAAGAGTTGCTAACCGATGCTCACAACCCTGTAATAAAGAAGATACACAGGTGTACAACGCACCACCACTGTCAACACCAGCGCAGTCATCGGGAGCACGTGCACCGCCACCTCCAAATGCCTGCAGCTCTCGCTGGGGTCCCGAAGCCTGTGGCGGGTCATTACCAGCCTTCTTGTTTGTGAGAAGCTTGACTGCCTTGAGCATTTTTTTCTCGTACAGCAAGTAGACGAAGACGTCGTACATGGCGGGTTCTCCTTTGGACAGCCATTGCAGGAGGCACTGGTTACGCTCGTGCAGCTGTACTTTTCCCTGCAAAGATGAGGACACAAGGCAGGCATCCACTGCTGATGCCCGGTTAATTTCGACACAAAAGCATTACGTTCCTTGCAAGGGAAAAACATGACGCTGTTCGGCGAAAATGTGTGCCTCTAACTAAAAGCCCAAAAACTGTGGCAGAGACACCACATGGAGCATTACTTTTGAACATGGCTATGTGAACAAAACGGAGCTAAAGGGATAAAAAAAAACGCAAAATGAGTGCATGCTCTTTGTTGCCGTTGTGTTCTGTCTCGGGGGTGGATCCACGTTTTTTCTGAGGGAGAATCAGCTTCTGTCCACAATGATGATGGGGAGGAGGAGGAAGTGGAGGCGGTTAGTAGCCTTTTTTTATTCACCAAAATTTCGGAAAACCAAAGACACAAGAAATACAAAAAATAATCAAATAGACTTTTCCTACGGCCGGAGGGGTCATGTGGTATAAATTCAAAAATTCAGGAGGGCGGGGGGGGGGTCAGTTCATCCGGAACCCCTCCTCTGGATCCGCAAATGCTCCATCTGTCAAAGTGATTTGCAATATGTCTTGTGATAAAAGGAATCTCTACGCCAGATGCACCGTGCCATTTCTGTAGCGGCCAAGTGCGGTAAAAAAAATTTGGGGAGATTTATTGGGTTGAAGCATGCACCTAGGATACGAGACGCACCATAGTGGGAAATTCTGTATTAATTTTGACCGTCTGAGGATATTTAGCATGCCCTGAACATCACCATTTTCACTTTTTGTGGGCAAGTGCAGTCAACCTCCCACGTGAGACAAGAAGGCCCAAGTGCAAGAGGCATGCAATGAGTAACATCTGTTGACGTCAGTATTGTGTGTGTCGTGCTGGTTTCACAAAGCTACCATAAAACAGGTTCATAGCTTCTCAGTGGAGGTTTAGAGTAGCCTGATGTCGGGGGACCAATGAAAGCAAAGAAAAGCCAGTGAACAAAGAGGCACAAACACGACGGAGCAGTAAGCAAGCCTGTCACCAGCAGAAGCCATTATGCTTTCACATTCAAACCGTGTAAGAAGACTTAAAGTGCCCTGAGCAATTTTAATGTCAAAGAGTCTTTAAAATGAACATACAACTTTACTTTACCCGAAATACTTGTAAATTCATCACAAAATTTTTGTTTTGCAGGAAACATTGATTCCATTACACAGGAATTTGCACTCGGAAGGCTGACTTCAAAGTACATACCAAAATTTCTTTCGACGTACCGAGCAGAGCAAACGAGCAAAAATACTGGCAGTCAGAAATAAAGTTGTTACCGTGACGCCTCATAAACCTACTAGAACATCTAACCTGTGTGATCGTGAGAGTGTGGGTTCTATGCTTTCTTTAGACTACGAACTTCAATTTCAGGGTTATATTTAGCTACGAGTGGGCAACATGATCTCAACTGCATCCTCAATATTCAAGCCAGCAGACCCTTTTTCCATATCGTGCTGAACTGCTCCCACTCACACATTGACATACAGCCAGCATAGTGACTGCCCACTGTTCTCTGCTCAGTGAAGCTTGCCTTGAGAGCTTTTGGTATGCTATGACCATGAGCATTAAAAGCCCCCAGGCAGCACGTTTCAAGAACAGCTGCAGGCCATTATAGCGGGCTTCCCACTGCTGCTGC
This sequence comes from Haemaphysalis longicornis, assembly GCF_048455015.1. Classification (NCBI taxonomy): domain Eukaryota; kingdom Metazoa; phylum Arthropoda; class Arachnida; order Ixodida; family Ixodidae; genus Haemaphysalis; species Haemaphysalis longicornis. Next base: position 89,167,250 of record NW_027526422.1, read on the forward strand.
AGCAGCCATTTTTTCCGTTTGTGATGCCGATTTCCCATTTTCTCTGCAATGGAGAAAAATAATTGTCGGGCTACTTCAGTGCTCCCAAAATATGTGATTTACGGTGGTGCAAATATTCCTGATATGACCCAATATGTGCAAGGTGTGTGTCACAGACAAGCACCAACGTAGCACGCATATCATGTAGTGTTGAAGCTTTCCAAGGCTGCCTTGGTAAGTTGTGTTTGCTTAACATCCATGGTGCAGCAATACACCTACTTAATCGAGCACTGCACTCAAACTGCACGTGCTCCGACTATGCGTGCCAATTCACACTTGACATACTGACTGACACTCTTGTCGTTCGGATATGGCAACAGTGCACAAATCCCCCTTGTAGGTGGAAATGCGACAAAAGTTCCGCCACGTTCTACGAAAACATTCAGTGGAACAGGGTGGAATGAGATTCTGTGAAGAACACATCTTCAAGGCTGGAAGTCTTTGCGGGTTGACCTGACCTGGGCGAACGGCCGCGGACATTTCCGGTTTGCGGCTTGGAGCTTTTGGGAAACATTTTAACGTGTGGTTACTTTGATTTCCAGCCAACCGATCCGCCAGGCGACATTAATTGTAGATCGAGCTGTGTGCATCGGTTGTCGAAGCCCAGAACGCATTCACTAGGTTCATCCTTAGTCAGCCAAAAGCTGTACTGGCGTTGAGGAAGTGTGCTTAAATTAAGTCGCATTCAGGATGCCCTATGTTCTATTCCTTCAAGTGCCAGATTTTCTGAATTTTATTTTCAATAAGGCACTTCAACTCTTTATGCGCAGTCGGCTATTTTAGGAGCCGTTTCCCTTTCTGCCAGTGGTGCCAGATGGTTTATAATGAGTCACTTACTGCTTACGCTTTAAAAAAACATCGTCGACCCTTCCACTTTGTGAAGAAGAATGACCGACAAAGCCATTGTGTGTCTTTCCGTAATCGACGCATCTTTGCGAGAAACAAAACACGATTGTAAGTAATTTCCTATTTTGCATACTCCCTAGTTAACTGGCTGAATGAAACTTGGTTGGACCAGAGTTTCATTCCAGCGGACAAACACAGGGCTGTCTGTTTCCCTCCCGTAGGAGCCCGCGCATACTGAGAGCAAACAGGAATTCCGCAATATTTACAACTACACTGTGAATCCTACGTAATTACGAAAGGTATTTGATGAAACATGGCGTACAGTTCGCATCATCTTAGCAGCTAATAATCATACAATTTTGGGGGGGGGGGGGGGGAGAGGGAAGGCAGTTTCAATGACACACGGCCGTTTTCTTCAACCATGATACTCCATCCGTAGGCAGCCACGTATTGATGGCCCACGGAAATCCTGTACCGTTTACCAGTTCATGGTGAACTAATTAATCTGCATGGGTATTGTCAGGGCAAGGGGGGGGGGGGGGAGGAGAGGGTGCAAAAAGGTACTCCCTTCCACCAAACTGCACAAGCACTTTCCCTTCCCCCGCCCTCTCCCTCTACTCGATTTTCTTTTTTCCCCAGAATGCCTACGGGAGCTTGAGATCTAGAGAGCATTCGCAGGAAACTGCATGGATACGAAAATTTTGTTTTCGTCGGCGCGACGTGTAGACGGATGGACATCGACCACCGCGGAAGAGTAGCTAAATACAGATTTGCTGTAAAAACTCTCAGCACAACAACCTTCTGTTCCTAGCGATCGCCAGGTCTGGCGGTTACATCTGAATCTGTACACCAGTGCGATTCGCTACGTTTGTCGTAAATACGGCATGGAATTGCCAGAACAAGCAGTTCACAAGGTGTATCTCATGATAACGAATTGCGGGCATGCTAAGCGAACGTCTCGTAGGCAAACGAGTTTCTCACCTGAATGTCGTTGACTGTGGCTGTAGTTAAAATGTCATTACTGACCAAACTCGGCGCTAGATCGTCGAAGTTAATGTAGCTTGCCAGACTACTGGCAACGTCTGACTCCCTCAGTTTCTCCCAAGGATTAACTGTAGCCATCCTTTAGACAATTCAGAAGTGGAGGGACGCACTCTTAACTGCGCTGTTGTGCGTGTTTCATCTGCACCTGTCCGCACGTTCTATACTGCTTATCAGAGCTCGCAGCGCTCGCAGTGCTCATAGTCAGTCAGAATCAAAAACTTTGTTTAGTGGAGGAAGCAGATCCGTAGTTCATGGCATCACAAACCCTGCAGTCCACTTGGGGCGCCTCAATCGATATGCATTTCCTTTATGGCATAGATACAGGCAGTACCATTTTTTTTTTCGAACATTTCTTGGGTCAATTGTGCCATCCATAGATTAGTTTTTTATGATGCAAACCATACTAACGACAGGATGACGGCACTTTACAGTCTTATGGGTTTAGGGGTTCATGTATGAAACCAACGTTATTCTATGAGCCGTGGCCACAGCTTGGCGGCACCAAGCGAAGCAAAGCGCCAGTATTTACGCCAGACCTTCAAGGGATTTTTGTTTTGCTAACCATTCAGTTTTATGTTATGAAACGCTATTTCCCGGGTGTCAACTTCTATTTTCGTGGTTGCGGGACCCACGTTAGTTACAAACAACGTTAACAACAGCGTGCACTGAGGTTTGTTTACTCCACGACGTGGTCCGCACGGTCGTGCTGCTACGCGCTGGTGGTTGGTCATAGCAGACCACACGGTCGACGAGGTTACTTGTTAGAGCTCTGTAGCTGCTGCAACGTTTTTAGATTAGGGAAGAGCTATATTATCTCTATGGGAAGAGCGCGCGCTCGCCACGGCGGCGGAACGGCCTCATCCACACTAGCTATTTGGGAACTATGCAACAGCGGTGGCGCTGCGGTAGCGTTGGGTTCTCTGCTCCTGGAATCGTCTGCTACTTCTCCGTGTTGCACGGCGCAAGGAGCCAGTTTCGCATGAGGTTGAGAAGAGGCTGTTGAATAGTACTCACTCGCAAAAACAAAAACCGTCATGGTGCTCTTGAAAAACTGGAGTTGTTTTTCGCAGCACAGAACATTAGAATAATGTTATCTGGAAGTTGCGAAAGTTTAAATAACGTTAAATGTTACGTGGCAATGTTTATGTAACGTTTAAATAACATTCAATGTTTATGTTATGTTAGAAACGTTATTTTTACGTTGAAAACAAACATGTATATTAACGTTTTGCTCCCAACATTTATTTAACGCTTAGGAAATATGGACTCAGCAGTACTTGTTAATCGGACAGATATCGAAACGAAGTGCGTGCTCAGCGTAAATGCACGCCAGTTCAAAAATTAAATCTGAAAATGTAATTACGAAACGCCCTGGCACTACATAAGAAATTCACCGTGAATTATGAAGGGAGGCAGTGGGGCTTTCTGACTTGCGGCCGCCTGTCTTAATGCGATACGGCGCCGCTAAGACCCTTTGAAACGTTACGGCTTGGGTAACTTTACCGACACATTTACTCCAATCAATCAAAATGTTTTTATTTTCACCAGTACAGCATTCAGTGAAAAAGGGGTGTGGCCGGAGAAAAATCCGCTTGTTTACGGCTTGACAAAGCTCCGGGATCCCACATGGTCGTGACAGGTCGACGCTCAACGGAACTAAAATAATTACAATAAAATACGCAATCACAAACGCATGCTTCTTCATGACGGTTCCTCAAAATAAAAACATAATGGCAAACACTTCAAAACAACAACCAAAATGAAACCTAAAAACCGAAAGACACCTTTTTGACATACTCTCGTTATTTCAAAACAACAGACATATATTTGCGCGTATCTATAGTTTTTTAGCATTGCCCCAATGTATGCATATCTGCATGAACTGTGGCAATATTGCCCCACGTACGCTGCTTGCTTGGCATTGAAATAAAATGGTACATATTAGCTACAGAAGAGGCTCGTAATGGTGGACCTAATCTAAAAACGTAGGCTGCTGTTACGTTCTCCGTTACATGAGGAGCTTTTTTTCGAAATGAGCCAAATCCACCTAAGGCAAATCTGGGAAAAAAGTTTGTTACCAGACCTAAACACAACGCTGTCAAAGCGTTTTACATGCAAGCTCGAGGAAGCTTATGGCCACAAGTAATTAACCCTTTTAGGGTCAATGACTTACATGTACGTCCCCGGCGAACACCTTCAAAACGTCAATGAAATACATGTACGTTATCATTCCTATGTTTAAAAAGCGCGCCTTTTTCAAACATTTTTTTGCTTGGCATGTGCTGCCACACTGCGGAAATACGTGCAATTCTTTTCTTGCGCATATGGGCTCTTCTGTTCTTTTTTTACGCTTTACTACAGCGGCGCGCCCGCTTTCGCTTGCTCATCGGGTCACGCGCGAGGCTGGTTTCGGTTTCGTCCTCCGGGCGCTTCCCGCTTCTTGCGTCCGCGAAACTGATGCGCTTCTTGCGATCCTCTCGCTTTTTGCGCCCGCGAAACTTTCTTCAAAATTTTCCCATGCTACTCATGAATAAATCACCCCCAAGAAATTACGACATTTCTTTTCTCGAAATAAGTTCGTCCGAAGAATTAATATCAGCAATAAAAAAAATCGAACCTGGGGGGTCGCATTTGGCGAAAAAATTTGACCCTCAAAGGTTTAAAAATACAAGGTGAATTGAAGCAATATTGGGATGATAAGTTCGTATTTGGCTAGTATGGAATTAAAACACTGAATTTGATGCAGTATTTCTATAAAAACTTTATTAAAATATACTTTTAAGAATTGTGCAATGAATTTTTGACGTAAAATCCATATGCAAGACGGCTTCAAGAAAACTGAAAAAATACAAGAAGAAGCAGGTGAGTCTTCTTGGCAGCATAAACAGCTCACTTCGAATTCTTCCACAGTATCATTTTCTTCGGTACGCCGGAAGGCACTCACGGAGAAAGCAAGCTTTTAATTTCCTTGCCACGGATTTCCAAAGCGCTTCACAACAAGGCTGGTCATATCTTCTTCATCTAATGAAGTGGCTCGCTCCCAAAGAGAGGGGGGGGGGGGATTTACCATAGCTTGTAAGCGGCGGCTATTTAGTTGAGTACCTAAATGTTCAATATTGGAGTAAAAAAAAAAAATAACAAGATTTACCGCGTATGGGTGGGGGGGGGAGGGGGAGACGAGATAAGATGAGTTTCACATCTCTCAGTTTCATGACGTTTATTTCTTCTGTTCACTTTGTCGCCCACGCCATGAGGCAGATCTTCCCCCTATCTTTTAATTGCCGTCCGCACTCATATAAGTCAGCTCTGAAAAAGAACACTTATGAAAGCATCCACGGAACAGTCCGAACAGTCACGCCAAAATCAAACTCCCCTTTGGCAAATGGATTTGGCTCATTTTGATCTGTGCTATACCAGGATCTGGCTTATTTTCGGTATGAAATACAATCCGTGTACACGTTTGCATGGCATCCCACCTATTTTCTTGCCACCTCTTTTATAAAGGAAAGTTACCTAATTTTTCTTGTCACTGCAGTTTTATCTGACTTAGCATCGGTTTGGAGGTTTGGCTCATTTTACAAAAAAATAGTGCCTGTTCCCTCTGTGAAAACGGATGACCTGCAAAGCTGCACGCCCTCCACGGAGTGCATAAAATAAAGCACGTCTGTTTGTAATGTACGAGTGAGCATACTTCCTAGCCATTTACCTGAATGAAACTGTCTCATTCCGTCCCGCGTCGTAGGCATCTTACTGTTCGTGTAACACGCCAACCCAATTCACTCTACCACTGAGGACACCGGACCTGTCACATTGGGCTGATTGACGGCTACGCACGTAACACAACGCACGTATCAGTAAGGGCATGAAAGCTCTAGCTGCGCGTGCCCCCCCCCCCCCCCCCCCCCGCCCCACCCCACCCATTCCCTTTCTCTCTCCACGCTTAGCACTTGCGCACGCATAAACCGGCAACCGGTCATGAGTGGTTAATTAGAAGTGAAAAAAAAAAACACTGTCGAACATGTCACTCTCAAAGCCCTTTAAGCTGAACAAGGGATATTGGCCCACGTCGGCGTTCCAAGCGGGCCATTTGCTGTTCATTCGAGAGGGATTTGCAGCTACTCGACCAACTGAAACTTGAGGCGGCAACGGCGGCGGCAGCGGCTTTTCGTTATTTTTGCGCCCATTCACGCTTCTGTTCGGGTTGACGCTTCTTCAGTTTCCGGTCTTCTTCCTCCAGGCGAACGACATGCATCCGTCTCATAGCGAATTAACACCTGGAGGGATTCGACCTCTATACTGGACACACGCTTGGGTGTCCCTTTTGCTGCCCATTCGTAGAAATCTCATTGTCTGTACAACACACCAACCCAGACCCAAACCGCTCGATTGCGGAGGACAGCTGACTGGGCGCATCGAGCCACGAGGCTGCCACGTTAAAATCTCCCACCACCCCAGCGGGTATGTCATCGGTAGCGGCATTAAGCCCTGCTGTGCGTGCATGCGCCCTCCCTTCACCCCAAACAGGTGCACGCCTAAGCCGGCAACGGGGATAGGCGCCTAATTAGGCGTGAAATACACTGGCGAATAGGGAGAGAAAGACTTTGTATGCGACCACACTAAGATCTATTATTATTCTTCCACCAGAAGAACATATATGACCAGCTGGTCAACGAGGGCCGCCGACGCGACAATGTTGCTTGGAATGGCTTTCAAGCTAAGGAAGAGTGGTGTGCTCACGCCGGTGTTTCAACGGGGTAAGTTGCTTTCAACCCGGCAGGGTCCCGAAGCTAGTGGGCGAGGGGGAATTCGCGGCCGCAACCATAGAGTTTCTTGGCAAGTATACTAGAGAGGAAACTGCACCTGGAGATCCATGTCGTTGTGGGGGGTTATGGGAAGACCACAGCTTCTGCCTTGGGCTTGGAATGACAATTGGATTCTTAAGGGTTTTTTACTGCAAACCAGTACATGCCTCACCTTCCCCTAACCCACAGTTTTCATTCGTGAGAAGCAGATTTACTCGGCGCCGCTGCGGGGCCCCTCCTCGCCACTGATCGTTACGACTTATTGTTAGGATCCGCCAAAACCGGTCCTAACAATGAGTCGTAACGATCAGTCGCATGCGAATCGCGTGCGCCTGTCGTACATGTGTCTAGCGCTTTATGCATGCACGGGTTGGGAGAGGGGGGTGGTAGGGGGGCACGCGCCCTCCCTGACGCTTACCCTAGCCTCCCCTACCCTAGTTTCGTACCCTTACTGATGGCATGCGCGTTGTGCTGGCGTAAGGTTCAACTTGGCCGTCGAACAGCCCAATGCGACCGGTCCGGTGTAATCTGTGGCAGAGTGGATTGGGTTTGGCGCGTTACACAAATCAATCAATCAATCAATCAATCAATCAATCAATCAATCAATCAATCAATCAATCAATCAATCAATCAATCAATCAATCAATCAATCAATCAATCAATCAATCAATCAATTTGATCGCCAAGAACTGTTTTTCGCTCATTTTTACTTTAAAATAATGAACCGGGGCAGCAATGGCGACACCAAAAACATGGCGGGCGAAAGCGGAATCTTTCAACTGCATTTGAGAATTGTCGTGTAGATCGGCGGAACCCCTTCCAGTTAGAATGGCATTTGAAATTTTGATTCGACTGAAACGTCCTTCGACTGAAATGTCCTTTCTAACGCTCGTGTACCACCACAAATACGGTTAGATACCTACGACGCGGGAGGGAAAGAGACAGCTCTACGATTGTCCGCTAGGATAAAGCTCGGGCTTGTTCCAAATTTTAAGTGCGAATGCACTTCTTAAGCGACCCTGAATCACGCGTCCACCGCCGTCCGTCCATCCGCACCACATACCCACTTAGGGCGATTGGCCAAGAAGAGTTCCTAATTTCTTTAGCACATACCTACTTAGGGCGATTGGCCTAGTCCTCCAGCGCGCCACCGCGCCCGCCACCCCGCCCCGAGCCTGCCCCCAGGCCACCGACGCCATCGACGACTGCTGCTTCGCCAGGAGCGGAAGTCGGGGCGAGTACTGCGGCGTCTACCTCGTCGGTCACGTCTACGCGAACCTCGTGTCGCACGCCGTGTCCACCTCGCCGGTCAGGGACGAGTCGCCGTACAGTGCCGTCTACACCGACGCGTACTCGGGCGACGGAATCGTGGTCGTCACCCTCTACCTCGCGCCAAACATCCCGCGCGACGACGTCGTCGAATACGTGGACGCGGCGATGGAGTGTGTGGCCAGGCGCGTAAAGCCCTCGGACCCGGTCGTGGTTGTTGGGGACTAACGTGGACGTGCGAAAGGGTGGCGAGTGGTTGATGGAATACATGCTCGCCAACCACTCCATGACGTGCCTACCGCTAGAGGCTCCCACCACCATCAACGGCAGCTACATCGACCTGGCCTTTGCGAGGAACTGTCTGATACGCGCGGTCTTGCAACAACTCTTGAGCGTACATTTCAGTGACCACAAGGCGGTCATAATGACCGTCAACTACAACGACAACACCAACAAGTGCTGAATAAAGAATACTGTCGTTTCACTTTACTTGCGTGTGTGTGTGATCTCCTCGAATATACACTTTAATTCACCAAGATTTCCAGAGAACGACTAACGGGGTGTGTGAATCCCCACTTGATCACGCGGGGGTGTTAAATGCAACTAACGGGCGAATGCCAACACAGTTCAACATAACTCCCCCTCATAGCATCACCCGTGCATTCGCACTTCCCCATGCTCCCCTTCGGGGAAATGCGGGTGAATTTTTATTCAGGTCATTGGCTAGGAAGTGTGTTCAGTCGTAAATTACAAA